>NC_059511.1:6974696-7277727 GCF_905147795.1 Pieris rapae | reverse complement strand
CCGCTCTTCCGTAAGCCTGGTTAGGCCTAAACGGTCGCGTCCGGCGGAAACGCGAAAGCAAGTGCCCTACGCCATAAGAGGATAGTATTCCGTACGTGTACGCAACGACCTACTGCCCACTGGAACTACATAGCCATAGTGAAAACAAACTCATCTCACTAGAACAAAAACGCTATTAATCTGAAAGAGGTATTGAAAATATTGTAAGTAATTGAAATGAGTATTCTTCGAATAACGTAATATAAAAATTAATTTCATTATTGTTCAATAAGCTTCCATATGAGACATTCGTCTCCATGGAAGCATGAAATTTTCTTGAATACATATTTGTAACAACTTTCGCCATACACCAACAATTTAAACTAATAAGTAATATCTATAATAATTAACTTATTTAACAGCACATTTTTATACAAATTTATTAATTAGCGAGATGTTTCAATAATTAGCAAATGGCCTGTCACATTTCGCGCGCTTCCGTCAGCAAGATGGCGGCCATTGTTATGCAATTGGCGCGAAAGTAACTGTCCACGTCCTTCCTGTAGCACCGGAAAAGAAAATAAATAAATGATCCTGCGCTATTGGCCAGCAAGGCACGTAACCGACAAACGGGGTCAGAATATTATGAAGAGATTGACATTGAAATATGAAATTAATAATTTATACCAGGTCTATGATTGCTATTTTATTTGCGTTATCTGTATACAAATCTGTTGCTTATCGGACATAGATATAACGGAAGTTTCATAAAAAAGGAAGCATAGATATAATTTAAAAAGAGGTTACAGATACTTTATTGTACGAGTTAGTAAGTATATTTATATTTTAGTAAACAGAAGTTTTCATTTGAAAATCTAATTATATAATCAGACATTTTTTCGTCAACAATCAGGTAAATTAAACAACCCACAATATGTAAATACATTAATTATACCAAAAAACGAGTTGATTAGAAAAATGAGTTTCCCTGTAAAATTAATATTCAAATCAATGGAAAATATCAAAAAAAAGGTAGTCATTATATTTAACAGTCATTAGTAACAAGTGGCTGAGTTCCTGGCATTCTACGGATGATTGGAAATAACCAATATTTAGAGGGTGAAAAGACAGTTGAGCACCATTTATGGTGTAAAGTCACAAGTATGACGCAATTATACACGAGAAATGTTAATTGAAAGATATAATGAGGGTAAAAACACTAATACTACGGTGTGAATGGCTCCCATTTGTCTACGATTACACGTGAACAATGGTTAGTCAACAAACAATCTTGCATAGTGGAAGACGCTAATATATGTAGAATATGTTCGTTATTTGCAAATTTATTCAAAATATCAAAAAAGTTATGATTTTTAAATACATATTCATGATTATGTGCAATCGCGGCGATAGTGGTAGACTGGACACCGTCAACTGTTATTCATTATGTCAATTAGATCGAAGAGAATCTGCTTAGAGCAAGTCCATTGTGATATCATAATTTTTCATATGAATAAGTTAAAATTGTTCAAGTACTGAGGGGATTGTGGAGTAAAGTATGGTTTAAGTATGTAAGCAAGATTTAGGAGTTGACATATACCTGACCTGCGTATTTCGGGGTCATTATGCTATCTGCATATATATAATATGTTAATCGCAATCACATTCGAATTGAATTTTACGTCAAAAAACGTTTTGAATATAAACAATATGATGAGCATCTACCTACCTTAAATTATAAATTTGGCAAATTTTCCACTTATTACACGATTGAGAGGTATAAATATAAAACATTTAAAATCTCACTGTGCACACAACACGACCGTTTCGAGACATACAACCAAACGATTTCATACCACTCAATTCAATTATGGTAAAAACCAACCCCACATTTGGTCTACACATAAAAACTGTTAACATTACCATATAGTAGCACAGTTGAAAAAACCTATCTTAAAAGGGAAGGTAAACAACCATCTTCGAACATTATATAACATAACGGTGCACCCCATTTGGATACGGACCAAAAAAAGCCAGTACTTTTAAGAGAATCTTTAACGTGTACCTGTTAAGGCCAGTGCCTTACAAAGATCGACTAAATAAGTCGTTGAAACTGGAGTGTTGCTACTCGATAATATGGCTAGGGACCAAAATTATGGCGGCTCTCATGTATGGAGATGCACGTGGTGTCTGTCTCAAGGGGTTTCCTCTGAATGAAAGCGAATGACCAGGTCATTATCAGCTGATACATATATGTGTCTGCAATTGTTTACCAAATATACGCCGCTCAGGGACAGTATGACAACTTGGCTACTGATTGAAATTATAGCAAGGAGTCTAGTCAAGAATGTCACAGGAATTGATTCTATGTTCTATATGGGAGAGAGTAATATAAATCTATAAATGATTTTCAGTATGAGAACTACTGAGAGTCCAGATATAAACTAATATGCATAAAGCCTACTAAAAATAAAAATAAATCAGTGGCGCTACAACCTCTTTAGGTCCTGGCCTTAGATTTCTGAATCTGTTTCATGATCATTTTTAAATCTAACAGGCAAGTAGGTGATCAGCCTTCGACGTTTTTGGGTCTAAGACATGTCGGTTTTCATGCGATGCTTTCCTTCACCGTTAATTTTTTTTTTAAATTCTTCAATGTTAAAATGCGCACATAGAAATAAAGTCTATTGGTGCACAGCCCGAGATCGAACCTACGACCTCAGATATGAGAGTCGCATGACCAAACAAGTAAGTATAAGTTTCTCCAAATGGATTTAAGCGTATTATTATAGTCTAATTTATAGTACTTTAAACTGTAAAATTATATTAAACTAAAACCCCAACGGAGTTTGGGACAAACTCGTTCTATGTCTGTTTCATTGTTTCATTTAGGTTTTTACATATATTCGTTTCCTCACTGTTTTAATCTGCCGTACTAGCAAGTACAGGTTTCTTATCTGTTTGAAGCGTTCATCCGAATCCCTTAAGGATTTATTACATAAACATTAAAGTAGAAAGTATACTTAATTATTATTAAATTCTCAGCAAAAGCTGAATAATTTTAACCAAAATCAAGTGAACAGCTCGTCTATCTCCCGGCGGCACTCCTTTACTGATTACTGTTTGACTTTAAACTCGAGAAACTTTACGAACTTTGAGTATTTCTTTGTAAATAAAGTGTTTCATTAAGCCGCACTGGTCTTTATAGAGACAATGTTTGAACAGATTTTCATACACTATCGTAAATTAAAGTCCTTTAATTGTATTGCATATATTGTCTTAAAATTACGCTGTCAAATTAATTTATCGATTTGACCGTTAAATAAATATAACTAAAACCGATCACTAAATAATTTGTTAAACTATAATGTTTCGGCTTTCATAACAATGAATTATTTTTCCGTAAAATATCAATTTGCAGTCATTGTTAAAGTTTCTTACTTTTTAACTATTGGTAATATAAATATATATATAATAAAGGATTTCCGTAATATTTATAGTATTAATACGTAAACATTAGCTCATTTCGTGTAACCATTAAAACAAATTGTCCTTGCGTGGGAAAATTATCACATTGACGTTTCAAACGTTTGTTCACCAATTCGCATAACCAAATACGACTCGGATACAATAGATGGACCCAAATTTGGTGCCAGTTTTTGGTGACAATACTCTAATTATGCTTACAAGTGCTACGTAACATGTTTACTGAACGCTATTCTCAATGTCGACAACAGAAGCTTTTAAGCATGGCAAATTAAATTCTACCTGAAATGAATATGTATTTATGCACAATTTGTTATGTATTATATAAGATTGTAAAAATTATCTCATATTTCATGAATTTTTAATAGATTTCCCTAGTCCTTTAAAATTTGCAGAAAGGTTTTGAAATAAGCTTATAGTTAATGTACTAATGAATAGCTATTAATAATATAATACTCCGTCGGCACTGAAACTCACTTAGATTTTTTACTTCTTATACCTTGTATATTTTAATAAAATTTACAGTCAATGACTCCGCCACTTACCGAAGACAATATAAACAAAACCATAAACAACTTTATAGAAATTAGCAAATCCAATACGGTTTAAGACTTAGTCATCGCTACCTTATCTGAAAATTTACTAATAAAGTGTTACAGTTAATCGTAAACCGTTTGGGAATCTAGTTTTGCCTAAAATGTTTTAGGAAATAATCACATAACCGAAAAGTATCTGTACCGTTGGGGCTGACGTAAATTGGAAGTGTGAAGAATGGTTTTCGTTAAAACGTAGTTTTATAACCGAAAAACAAATCAGTTCATGGCTTTTCTTATTTTTTTTAATGCAGAATTCAACTTGCGACAATGAGTTTGTGTTATAAATATTTTTTTGTAAAAATATTTTTGTTACTTTTCCATATATTATAAAAATGATTTGATTTTTAAGTTTGTATTTCAATAATTTTTAAAATAATTGCGTACAAAGCAACGTCCGGATACATTTAAATAAAAACTGGAAATATATACTTCTGAAATAAATGTATTGATATACATATACTCTTTTACGCTGATGAAAGTTGTTAAAAAGAGCAAATTTCAAAATGGGTGTATACTAGGTGACTATGACTTTATTTACAGCAATCATCTATCTACATAAATTTAGTTGATTCTGAAATCACCTACGAACACTTTCGAGAGAAAGCTATGTCATAAGCGTTTTGTTGTGAGAAATATATAGATTATAATATTACTGTGAAATGTATTAAAGTAATATTGCGTATTCTCAAAACGTTATCAAAGTGCTCTAACCCATTACTCCAAAAATATACAAACAAAATTAATAAAGTATATTTTAGCAACTTAATTTACAATTTTATTAGTATCAATGTTACTAAAGTATTTCACCTGTAAAGACAGTTAAACGGACGTTCAACTTTGGTGAAATCACCAGTCGCAATAAATTCCTTTTTAGTAGTTTTCGCCTACACGAACACCTTTAACTTTTAAGTAGGTACATAACAGTATTGCATTTCATCGACACCTGGAAAAGCTGAGAAAATGAGATTTTCAAAAGCATTTTTAAAACTATCTTGATGTTCACAGACTACTTTGTTGTTTCTAGCTACATGATAATTAGAATATATAACTATTTTTTTGGGAATATACCACTAATGAATATAAATGTTCAAAAAAATCACTTGTTTTAAGCAATATTACTAGTATAAGATATTTTAATCAAGCAAACGATATAAGTCCCAACATTACAGCAATTAGTCTCTGGTAGGTTGTCGCTTAATAATATCACATTAATTGATATGTTTTATATGAATTTTTATGCTTTAATATGTTAGGTCATATACGTGATTTGATGTTGGTGTTGTTGGAAATATATGAAATTCTTTTTCCTATTCGTTACGAAACGGGTGGGTAAGAAATATTATTATATATGTATCTATTTGTATACATTTCTTATAATACACCATATTTAGAATGTATGTGATCACTCAAAAGGGCTTACTTTGACAACTTTTGAAGAAAATATTATTGTGTAATCTTCCTTTGCACCATATGTGTATATGGTATATATATATCTATATAATCTATATATCTATCTATACATAAGTAACTATACAGATATATATATATATCTGTATAGTTACTAATTGAATAATTTTAAGAACATTTATTCATATTATTTTAATATGTATAAATTGTAAAATATATTGTAATGTATTGTAAAATAGATCTCTTAGTGACATCTTGTGTTGTATTTCTGTAAACTAATGATGAATCATTATTCAGGTCGCTTGTCTTTATCGTAGTGGTTCAGCAATATTACACAAGATGGCGCTTTTTTCGAATACTTTAAGTTATAATGTAATTTGGTACACAAATGTAATATGCTGTACAATATATATAATTTAAAACGTTAAATTAATCATTTTAGATCGTCGTGTCGTCAACCAACATTGGGGATATCACCAACGTTTATAAAAGTATTAAGTTAACAAACCAAAGAAAGTTCAAAGACAAAATATTTCCTATACGCGTATCTGGATTATGATCATGAACCACTGATAATTACTAATAAAGCAATTATATTTTGCACATAACAATAACGGAATGTTTATTTTTTAAGAGACACATTAACAGCTTAAAATATAACATTATACATACAACAAACAAACAGAACGTTTGATACAATTTAATTTATAAATAACTAAATTGTTTTGTGGCAAAACTGTCTTTTTATATATATATATATATATAAATATATATATATAAACTGTATTTTATTTCTATTCTAACCCAATTTAATAATAGATTAACGTGAACATGCAACAGGCTTTTATAATAATCGATCTCATATTCGAATAATCCAAATTATATGGAACTTCCTACCTTCTATGTTAGTTCGATTTAATATAATAGTGCGGTGAGGTAGTAGGAACAATTGGAGCTCAAGTGGGCTGGTGACGGCAGCCTGATAATTAGAAAGGGTGGCGGGGTGCATGCATTATGTAGCAATCGATGCTTGGTGTTGGATACTGATTGCTGGATGGGCTAGTGTCAGGTGGACAGCAAATCTATTGAGTATATAAACTCGCATAATTTACTATAAATACGATATTGCAGATCAAATTTCTTTGTAATATCTTATGTGAGCACGTGAAAACCCTTCCACGCTTTAATACTGAGCTGATTAAAATTAATATACATGCAGTACAGTATGGATACCACAAGTACAAGAGTTACTGTAAAAAAATCCTCTTTTATTGGTACTGATTAGAAGAGGCTGGCTTCTTAAAATAAATTGAAATGAAAGATCTGCATTGAGAACTATTTACTGTATATAACTAGTTTAGCCATAAATACTGTTACATAAAGATTTTTTTAAGGTAATACGTTAAGCTATTATTTTTTAATTAACCTATACATTTATCCGGAACATAACATATAACAATAACAGTTCTTTTAAGTTTCCCCCTTCTAGATTCCTCTCCAAGTATTCCTCTGTCCGACTCCCACGCCGTGTCGATGTAGGGTGTTGGCCTTTAGGCGACCCGTAATTTCTGTATTAAGCATTGTTGGATATGAATATACAACGACTCATACGTCAAGATACTTACCTTTCAAAATGTACAGAGAAACTTTAAACATAATCAACAATATATAAAAACTGTTTTTTTGGTTTTCAAAAGCAAATTAATGAAAAAATGTTGGATAAAATTCCGACGACCTCAATTATTATCAGCTAAAAATGTTGTCAGCCCGCTGTTCCGCAAATCATACCTAAGATCAGACACGATATAATCATTAAGAAAATGTGATCTAGTCCAAGAGACGGTAGACAACATATACTTTTCTACCTATTAATGTAAAACAGAATTACAATTTATCCCGACCTCGTTTGGAAGCCATATCCAAATTTAGCCTACGACCTACATTTACACAAATATCAATATTTATTAGTCGCTCTATCTATTAAGCATACCTGAAAAAACGGAAAAGCTATAGTCAGTGAAGTGTAGTGACAGTAACTTTAACGAAATCGATTCGGCCACAAGCTTTACGTGTTAAGCGCTGATTTAAATTAACATTTAAATGTTTGTAAATATCAAACTGAATGAAAACTTATTATGTTTATATTGTGTAATTATTGAAATTAATTAGGATAATAATTTTGCATTGTTGCTGAATTCGTAATGTCATTTGAGTATAATACTTGCGACTTCTTTGGAGATAGAGTTTCTTTTGTTTAAAGGGCTCGTGGTGAACTCCAAGAAGCTTATTAAAGGTAAGTTAAAACATACTTTATTAACCTCTGTAAAGTTAAATACTCTGAAATATGGTTTCCAGGGAAAGCGACCAGAATGTTTACAAGCAATTACATTGCAATGCTTTATAATAATATAGCAGCACTAGTCTGGGGACTCGAAACTTCTATTTCTGCTTAAATATAGAACGTATATGAAATTAATAGGCGTGTTTATTAGACAGGAACCCTAAATAAGATAATTATATTATTTCACGTAAAACGATTTATGTTTGAGTTCAAAGTCCAGTAAACCTATACATTCTTTATATACTTCGACGAAAATCAAATCTTGTGTGGTGGTCTTACCATGGCATTTTACCTATGAAACAACGGCTTTTACTTCGTAGTTTAATAGGCGATTTTATAAATATAAGTATAAGTAATCATCATGTATTTATGGAAAAAGGCTTGTAAAAGGGATATTTAATCTATGGCCAAAGGCGACAGATTAAAAATGTCAATTGGCAGCGACCCTTATCCGGTATAAACAGAGGAAATTCGCCGTGATGGTATGAAATGCGATAGATTACCGCCTTCCGATACGACATTGAGGTGAGCTTTATTTTCACGTGGAATATTAAATAAGCGCGCTCGAAACCAACAAAGTGAGTTTGGTATGATAAAATACAATTTTAAGTCAGGAAAGGTCCCTTGTTTACATACATCAAACATATACAAATATTGCTTGAAGAAAAGCAAATATATTGCCTTACTGTCATTTGTACTTGTACATCTAATAATTTGGACTAATTTATTTGTAATAACAGCTATTGTGCTTCTAAACCAGGTCAGTGGTACCAGCAGCCGATCGACGGTGAATCAGAGGATGACTTGGTTAAATTCCTTTGAGTTAGTGATCCAATTGCCTATTTAAAGAAAAACACTTTTTTAACGGATTATAGCTATGTATTTGTATTTAAACTTATAATTATTTGTACATAATTTTTTAAATTTAAATTTAAAATTATGTACAAATAATTATAAGTTTAAATACAAATACATAGCTATAATCCGTTAAAAAAGTGTTTTTCTTTAAATGTGTAAAAGTTATGTAAATAAAAGACAATACAATTGCCTATTTCCCAATATTCGACGGAAAGGTGTTATAAATTAATGTGTGTGTCGTGTCCGCTTTGCCGATAGCAATTTTTTATTTGTATTGTTCGTTTGCAAGGTTATGCATTGCTTAACCGAATTTTATAAGATAGTTTTGCATAATTCCATTTTTCATGCTCTACTGAGGTATGGGGGTGTTGAAATAACTTTCTAAATGTGGTACCATTGCAATTGTTCCTTGCAATGATTTATATGAAGTATATATTAACCCGGAAGAAATACGATTGCCAACCTGTCATTTTTATCTGTCGTCGAACTTTTATATATATATATATATATATATATAAAAGTTATAGTTATATATATAAACTATTATTGGCTTTGAGTCAAATATTCAATATCAAAATTTAATCGTAACTTTTAATAGAAACACAACGTGTCAGAATGATTCATGACCGTTTTAAACTATTTATTTGATACACTTTTGAATCGTACGTGGAAATCAAATCCAATTTCACTGCAGTAAACCTATCCTTTATTTCTACTACAAATTTTATTACTTTAAAAAAAATACATATACTTGACTAACAGCGCTTCTTTTTAACAGTAAGTATAAGACTATCGTCATCAGTATTGTACTTTAAACTTTTTAAATTAGATTACGCTGTTATTTTTTTTTCAGTTTTAAAAATGGGTTGCGGTTCATCTGGCCACGTGATCGCACCAGCACCTGGACAAGAAAACGGATCTGTCGCTAACGGACATACAGTCAACGAACATACTTCTCACCATGATAATGATCTTCCCACGATGGAGCTACCAGATACATCAGTAAAGCCTAAACCACGTAAGAACCTATTAATGCTTTGACATGCTAAGAAATTGTTCATTATAATATACGAAAGGAACCTGCGTGTATATCTATTAATAATAATAATGAAATGAAGCCTTATTTATTCCTTGAAACATTCATCTGTACATATTTACAAAAGATATGTGAACACTTCCAATTGATTGCAAAATAAATGAATTCTTTACAAAGAGTATAGGCCTCCGTCTCTGTTTATTTAAGTATTCGTTTCGTTTTATGAAGAAATTTAAAGTAAATGTGGTGTGTCCACCAGGCACCAAATTAACCCCTTAGTGTTAATTTGGTGTCTTTGTACTCTTAGTTTATTTATAATGTTTAAGTAATAATATCTTGTGAGTAAATCATTCTACAAGTAAAACCTCGAGCAAGAGTAGAGATGGTCTCTTGCTAGCCTGCTACTGTAAATCAATGGGAACGACAAATTACATAAATTAAAATATGTTAACTTAAATCTGTAGAATTCATGTAAATCAAATGATTATTATCAATTTCTTTGTTTGTGTAAAAAATATGTTTATTCTTTGTTAATTCTTAGATATTAATTTCAGCTATTGCCTTTGAAATTCCAATAGAAGAATTTGATAGCAGCCATCGGGCAATCACACCACCAGCTCATCTACAGCGGTTACTGTGTCCGCCCAGCACCGACGTCAGTCTGCCCCATATAGAGGAAAAACTAGCAGAGGCTGAACAAAGAAGGCAGGCAGTAAGTTATCTATTTATCTTTATGTCTGTAGCCCAGAAGAGCCATTGGTGAAGTTTTAGGCATTTTTGACTGATTAAGTTTTTAATTAAAAAACTAGCTTGGTTAAGCTAACTTATTTTTTTTAATTACGTGAATTGGTAAATATTTTAAGTTCAAACATGAAGGCGACTGTTCGGTGAAAACCCGTGGAGGTTTACCTATGCCTTTAGCACTCTCAAGTTACTTAACTAATAGACACTCAATTAATGTAATATTCTTCGGGTAGAGCGATTAGTGGTAAGCTAATCGTGTTCCTGCAGTTGAAAAGTTTTTTTAAATACATGTATTGATACGATTATTTATGAATTCTTCACATTATGAAAATAAATCAATTATTGTTTCAATGATATTTTTTTCAAATTTAATTATCAGTTATTTATTTAATTTATCAGCCTATATATTTATAGCCTTCTATTTTTAAATCGTCATTTTCGTAACAGGCGTATTTAGATATATAAATACGCAAAATCTTCCATTTTAAAATAGGCATACAAATATTATATTAATTATCATAATAATAACAGATTCTATTATGCTTTTCTACTACTACGACTACCAAGCTTTTTGAGCTTCTTTTGATAAAACATGGCTTATATCGTATTTATATTGATCGCAGATACTACAACAACGTGCGGCTTCAGCTCAAAAAAGGTCACAGAAAATTACAAAGAGCTTCCAGGATATCAAAAAATTTGACAAAACGGAATTTGTGAGTATTAAACTTAAATATGTGCACAGAGTATCTCATGATATAGATCATAACTCACATGGACATGGACAAAACAATCGCCGACGGAATTACAGGTCTAATGTTGTCTCTCAAATCTTTAATCACTGTCTATAACACATTGTGTAATGTAACATGTGCTTGTTTGATTTATGTCTCTTGTGAAATTCCATTTTCGTGGGTGAATTCGTAAGGCAAGTTCCTAAGTAGGCATGGCACACAATTCTCCATGTAAGACAACATTATCAATTTCGCGTATCCTGGCGAAACAAGATAAGTCTTACCATAGTATTACCAAATTACGATAAAACTGTCACCTAGTTGTTCACTATATCACGTCTGCGTTCATATTTTCGATCACTTTTTATCGAATTTAATAAATTACATTAAGTTATTTAATTACAGAATCATGATGAAACCAGTCACAAGGCGCTCATCATTCCACCAGATCCAGGACTTGAAGATAAATTAATCTAATTATATCTACAGAAATATTATTTCTAAAATGTACTTAATGATAATTGTAGTACTAGTTCGTACTATTAAGAGTTGATACCGCTATGTGGCCTACTGAAAAATAGTAGTTCTATTTTATTATTCCGCGGAACACACAAGTGAACCGTGGGTCACAGTATCTTTGCTTCCAACGAAATTTACTCAGTTTTTAAATAAATTATTGGCATTCGTTTCTATAACGTATTTAAACAACCGTTTTCCATTTGAGTAAGCATGATGAATTTTAAATCCAGCCAGCTTCGAAAAACAATTTCTTCTCAACGCTTATTTCCCTTGAGATACCTTGTTGAATTTATTTTGACTGTATCCCCGCAATGAATGGTATTTTATGCTGGGTACTCAGTATGTTTAACTTCATAATGTATGGTACAAAAACTGTATAGGATATCGTAATTAAAATAATCTTAATTTAAATGTTATACATGTAAATATATTTCTTATAGGATTATTAAATCAAAGCTTGTCTAAACCCTAAATAAACGATCGTCAATTATTCAAAACCCTAATATTCTAATACAGGCAAGGGACTGTTTCTCACCCGGTGTTTATCTTTAATATAAGATTAAATATAAAATGACTTTACCTAAATACATAATTCTAAAGACGCCAGTCCACGCACTGTGATGTGTTGTGGGCGTCTAGACTACGACTTTTCTAGGCTATGATAATACATATTTAAAACAAAAGAAATAACACTTATAACGTGAAAATATGACGTGTCATGAAATATTATATTTTACCTGACTTAGTATTCGTACGAGTTCCTGTGGGTTCATAACATTTTTGATTAGAAGTGATGCTTGTTATATTCAAAGTCAGGACTATAACACTTATATTATCAGTATGAAAGCATTATTATTCTTATTAAAATTACACACAGATAAGGTTGTTCGATCTAAATAGCTTTGAAGCCGAGCCTATATAGCAAATATGTGTTAAATCTTATAAACATAATTTTCAGTTAGCCTTATATGTGTAAAAGATATTTAAGATATTATTGTATGTTTTATTAATACAAAAAGGCCATTTAATCTATCGTATATTAAATGCAACTGTTGTAATATTTACACAAAACGGATTGCGAATAACGTCTTAATAAAATATAAGAATTAAATTTATTGCGTTTCAACTTTCAATCAAACACGAAAACGACCTCAGTGGCCGCCAGTGCGTGTGAGTTATTCTACAATTGCATTGAAACGTAACTAATGGTTATTAGTAACTCATAATTACTATAAGGCCTAAATTACCATATATTTGCATAGTTCATATAAAAAATCCCTGCGCTTATAATTTTGTATAACGATACACTAACGATTATTTTATAACTAATGATTTTTTAAACGTATTTGGATTTATAATAATTATGTTATTTAATGTTATAAATAATTTGAATTAAACATTGTATTGTGTTTTTATTATCACATATGTAATTTTTCTATAGTAAAAATGTTAATTCTACTGCCCTTATGGCGTACGTAGAATATTTATTCAATGAGGAATTAAGTTGAGTTTGACCAGTTATTAGAAGAGTAATTGTTTTGTATATAAAAGACAGGGCCCGTTCACATACTTGTATAAAGAAAAACGAATAACCCATCACAGAAATGTCTTGAGACCCATTCTTCAAGCAAATTATATTTTGTTATCTGTGTAATCAAGTTCTCGCATGCATAAGTAATTCTTTAGCAATTACATTAAAATTCAAATTTACATAGTTGCCGATACAATCAAATTAGTGGATTGATGGATCCGAAGCAAATTTGCCTCAAGGTTGCAAAGTATATTCAACTGTAACGTGGAAGACCTATTGTTGCAACTGCGCACACGCATCCACTTTAGGCGGATTTTTGGCAGGAAGTTACAGTAGTATATAACAGTTAGGTTTTTCAACATTCGGTACACTTCGTCTGCTGAACTGAAGTAAAATGAACTCCTTCATCACTGTAAGTAATATAACAAATATTTTATTTTTTACTATCGATATTGATGTGATAATTGTAGGGTGAAGGATTGTTTTTGTCGTTTCACAATGAACGATTAGAACTAACAGTGAACATTAAATTCAGCTTACCTATTTTAGTTTCCAACAAGACAGGTGTTTATTTTTTTTCTCAATTTCTTTGATTTTGTTTCCAGTTTGCCTGCCTGTTGGCCGTAGCCGCTACCGCAAATGGCTATGGATATGGCCTGGGTGGACTTGGTGGATACAGTGAGTAGCAATTTCTATAGAAATGGTGTTTTGTACCATTTATTTTAATTTACTTGTCTTTAATATTTATTATACTACGTGTTGCTAAATTAAACAATAATCCATTAAGTAATTAAACTTCTTCGTTATATTTGATCTCGTAATACGTTCAGTTCGTCATCTCATTAACCTCATGCGATCGTATATAAATAAAACTTTATAATGTTTTTACAGGGTTGTCAGCGCCAATAATTAGCGCTCCAATAATTACTGCACCAGCGTACTCCACCGCGAACTTATACAAGGCTGCGCCCATCCCTGTGGTCCGCACTTCGTATGTAGCCGCTCCTGTGATCAGAACCGTACCTGTAGTCAGAACTGTAGCTGTAGCAGCTCCCGCCGTTAGTGTCGCGAGCTACGGAAGTTACGGTGGCTACGGAGGTTACGGTAGCTACGGAGGTTACGGTGGCCATGGACTAGGCTACGGCTACGGACACTAAATCAGTCATCAGACGAAGTTTTTCTTCTTGGTCAATGCACTAAATAAATCATTTCTTCATTCATATGATTTTTTTACTTTAAATACTAGCCTGGTATCCCTAAAGCTGGTGCATTCCTCTACGAATAAGTATCGCAATACAACAAGGAAATGCTGCCAGCATTAAAGGTACACTGACATAGGAACCAAACTTATAAACTTGTTTTAATTTTTTTTTATTAATTCTTTATTATTTTTATTATTACAATCTAGGAAAAGAAAATTGAAAATATTGTATAGTAGTTTGTTATGTTTAGGTACATAATAATAAAAGTAGGTACAAAATAATATTATTTGTAAAAATAAAATAAAACTGCATGTATTGCGAATTCAGTACAGCACACACGACTAGGCAACCAATTAGGCATAGATTAGAATTTTACTATATAATTACGCAAGGTTCTCCAACTGATACGATTTTTTTAAACCTAATTTTAGGAAAAACAGTATTTACAGAGAACGCATAACTTAACATTCGGTCGAACTCTCCTAACTCAATAGACAAGAAAAATCTAATTTTGTTGTATGGTTTTACTTGGAATTCATAGAATCCTTTTCACGCCCTTGGAACTTGAAGCTCAGTTTCGCAAAACTCAATTTCCAAATTCAGTTAGCGATGTTAGACGACGTGGAAAAGTTTTAAGTTAGTTACGCATTGGCCCTTGCTTGTTATCCAGATGAAAAGCTATTAATATAATACATTAATAATAATATTTTTTCATTGTTTGTATGAAAAAAATCGATAACTATGAAATCGTAAAGGATATTAATTTAATAATATTTACTCACTCATAAAGAACCTTGTTCATTGTCTAGATCTTATAAGAACATTATAATATATTAATCGACAGTAGCTTTTAAGTCTTCCAATGAGTGTTTGCTCATTATTTTCTCATTTTTACCGCATTTTATGAAGTAGTTTTTTCTGGAAGCGACTAAGGATTCCCGGAGCGTTAATTGAAAAAGTAATTAAACCGACAACATCGAGTCCTCTGGAATCTATGGCCTGATTCACGTTGTTTTAAGGAGTTTTGATGTCGTATAAAAATTCGTCGCTATGCAATGATAATTTTACATACATAATCCCAACATCACACACATTTTAGACAGTCATGAAGAACTTTGAATATGCAAATAGCATCATTGACTTGGTCAATTTTTTTACTTAAAGATACTTTTACTTATACTAGAACATAGATCTACATTTATAGGACAGAATATTATGTTATTTGGATTATTAATTCATTATTGTAATAGTATATCGCATGATTGATATGCTATTGCAAATTTATATGGCGAATAAGACTGCTGGAACCACAAATGTCTAGATTGAGTTTGACGATGTGAAGCGATTTTTATACGTTTTTTACATCAGAAAATTATAAACTAACAACTTTTTACAAATTACGTAACGGGCTACGAGAAGTTTTGATTGATTTGAAAACCCTCAGCTTTTTGTAATATTAGCTTGTTTTATGATATTATTTTTAAAGCAAATCTTTAAGATAAAATGTTTAAATTTTTCGTGGGCTTAGCTAAGAAACTTTCATATAATCTTTTTAGGAAAACATTAATTTATAGTTAGAAATGTGGGTAAAAAATCGTTCAAACTGTCTTTGTGTAAGGTCTACTTTCCTTTACTGACATGATTTCTTTACTTATTTCAATTTCACAACTTTAATCTTCGAATTTGTTTGCCAATATTACAAAAAGGTTTTATACTTTTCTATAATACTATTGTGTGAAATTAGTATCAAATATTAACCTTATATTAGGAAAATCCACCTGTTTTTAGAACATTTCAGGACTGTAAGCTTCTAAACTCAAGCTTACGATATTATGTACAATTCAAGTAACATTTACAACTTAAAGCAAGTGCCGCCTTTTTTTATTCCTTTGCGCTAGTTAAGTACACATGCTAAGAATTACGCTCTTGCAGAGAGCGTTTGGTGTCGAGCTGCCAAGGGTACAATCATTATTTAACACCTGCAAACATTATGTGTATATTTGGTTTCATTTTACACAAAATTCTTTATTCTTCTTCTTCTTGAAATAAATTTTGTTCTTTACCTTGATTTACTTTGAGGCTGAATTATATTCAAATTTATTGCATAAAACTTCATCCATTAGTTCACAGTAACCAGTGGTGCAGTGAATCCCACAGATTAAATAAACTTACTTCGAACTATAGATAAATTATATATTCACACTGATTCCACTTATTGTGTCAATTTCCACCTGTGAAGTGATATTGTTAGTTTTAAACAATGTCCATTGTTCATAACACCAGCTTTAATAAGAAAATATAATTAATTATCATTTTGAATCCCAGTGCTACTAAAATACTAAGCTGGTTAGTCTATACCTCAAACATTTAATAGAACATACATAAATTTCATTATACTACCTTAGCGAGGCATAAGACGATAAGAAGCAATAGTTTGAAACTCGCAGGTAGAACTATCATAAATATCTCGCCTCATTAGATTTATCGCTGAAACTACTCTAACTTTTAACAAGAACTAGCACCGGGTATAATGAGTTTTAAACAGTAGTAAACTCCTCTTTTTCGATTTGGAACAATTGCATCTTTTATAGGCTGCTACTTCGAAAACGTGTGAAGCAGTGAATAGTTGGGGTAGGCAGCTACTAGCCAAACGTATTGATCATTAAGAGTATTACTACAAATATCGGTTTATTATTCCTAGGAGTATTTGGATATTTGCTAGTGTCCGCATTCAGTGTGGAGCGGAGGTATACACTGAACGTCCTCAGTCGTTTAAAATACTCAAATAAAAGTGTAGGATAAAGAGTAAATGACTTTACAGTGAAAACTGCTGGATTAAGATGTAGCTAAACTTAAAACTTGTTCTTTGAAATCCGAATTAGCTTTATATTACTTAATATGGAGCAGTTTTTCATCTGATTGGCACTTAATAATTTTTTCACATACGGACACATTGACAACGTCTGTATGTATGTATATAAAAGTTAAGTATTTCTTTTGGAACTTTTTTACTGGAATTTCAGTATTTTCATAAGTAGTCAAACACATAAAGCTGTTTTTAGATTCGCCGGAATATTCTAAAAATAGATTTGCATTAAAGACAGGTAAAAAATCAAAATTTCTTCACTAGCTTTGTCTGTACTGTAGATATTCCCATTAGTTCTGAGGATATTTTTAAATCCTAAGCAAGATTGCTATGGACTAAAATTGCTCGGGATTTATAGGGAGTGTGCAATGTATCGATTCAAACGTATTTCGGACCCGAAGTTTACCGTTACCAGGAAACATTTTGTGATACATATTTGTATGTGAGATTTTCAAAATCACTAAAGTTACAATAGAAACTTTGTATAATAATTATTGTATTTATTTAATGTCTATGTGATTATAGGTTACACACAATAACACAAAGTGATGTACAATCGTAATAGAATATTGACTATATTAAACGATTTTTATAAATCATTATGGTAGTGTGACGATTTTATTTAAAACCTTATTCGGGTTATTTTATTTTTTACTTCCAAGATCATAAAACGTATAGAAATGTTTGTGTTTAGTGATAAAATCACTATTTATCTTCTAAGTGTTAATTTCACATTCATCTATTAACTTGTTTTTGTAATCGAGATAAAGGCGACCCTTCACAATATCTTAATTTCGCGTGTAATTTAACATTCGTATCAGCGGGAATATGAAATTTGAAATTTAATTAATTTTCGCTAAAGTGTAAATTCTGCGAAACGTTTTGAGGATTATTTATAAAGCCATGTGTTAAACATTCACTTACTAGAATCTCAAAAATTACACACAGTATCACACTTGAGGAAACTTTGAAAAATCTTAATGCATTTATAACATATGCAATACTCATAAACGTCCTTCCTCGTGACCGTAATATTCCTCATAGCTTATGGAAGCCTTCGATAGTAGCCAAATTTAAAAATGGAACTAAACATTTGTACACAGTATAATGGTATAATTAGTAATTTCAGTTTTTAAAATCCTCAGCAAGTTTGGCTCACGGACCCCGTAGAAAATAACACCGTTTAGTTAAATTTTTATTGTCTTTAGTTATACAAAAACATGGAATAATCTTTAAAATAACTTACAAAAACCACATTTATTTATTGATAAATACACTTGAGTCTAAACTTGTACATCAATAATAATAAAACTATTTTAATACATTTATATTTTATAGGTAAGACTTGATACAATTTGTATTAAATTATCTTATTCTTTTAATTTACCTGTACTTATTTAACAATATCGTAATAACTATAAAAGGTTTTTCTTCCATCAGTGATCTCAAAATACACAAATAACGGTCTGCTTTATAGATTCTTTCGCAACAATATTCGAATTAAAATGCTTTGGAATTAGTTATCACGATATCACTTTAATATTTAACATATTATTAAAATACGCATGCCCTTTTGTATTCAAAAGACTAATATTTATGACATTCGATTTTAATAATTTGGTTTTTTAATAATGATATTTATGAGGTTCACAATTTTCTCAAAATTTCCAGTTAAGAAATTAATAGCTTAAAGCATTAGCGTCAAAACAAAGTGGTTAAGCAGTTCTAATATTCCGCGGCCTTTTGAAATGTTTGAGGATCTTACATACTTTTTAAGACACTAAAATTACACAACATTTATTTATAAGAGGATTAAAAATTTCAGTTCGTTTTATCCCTTGTTTTTAATTATATATTTTAAGTACTACTAATATCTATATCAATAAGTTTTGAAGACAGATAATTACACAATACAAATTCATTAACTAGTGCAATATTCACAATATTATAAGGCCAAACATACCTCATAATAAATAGGTATATTTCTAGAATTTACAAATGTGACAAAACTATGTAAAATCTATTCAAAGTCGAATGCGGTACACAGGCGACGCAAGCTAAACTAAAATGTAAAAACCCCCTGAACTGAACATGAAAATTTGTGTTAAGGTAAGTAGAAAAATGCATCCATTGTACGCGTACTACATAATGTGCAACTTTCCTATATTCCTTATAATTTTGATGCCAAATGAACAATCACAATAACACGTAGATGAGATTTATTAATTGTTAAAATACTACTTGACATCTAGTATGCCAATCTAAGTTACACATAAGTACGTCCACAAAAATATTAAGTACTGTGCGCATTGTGAATTATTTAGGAATTAGAATTATTTAAAGAGAGTTATTACAAAAGTAAAACGAACAAAGCACATGCTTTTGTTTCATAAATATAAACATTTTTGATTTTATCAATACCATACGAAATACTTAAAAAATCTAATTAACAGATGACAAGTCAGTGTGGATCATTTAACGCTGATGATAGATTCTATCAAAAGCTAGAACTACGTATGTTCGTGTCTAGAGTTTCTCTAAAATTGAATTCAGTTTCGGTTCGTATATTTAAGTTCTTGTAGAAACCCCGGGAAAAATACAACTTGTACAAATATGCTGCAGTCTGCAATTGGATCGTTGAATGTGTTCGCATTTTTGTAATAACCTTCTTTTACAGTATAATCTACAGGATTAATGCTTTGAAATCTAAACCTACACATAAAATAGAAAATTATATAAATAACATCGTGTCAGAATATATTATGTATAACGAATTATTAAAATCTAACGACAAAGGAACATTGTGACATTAGGTTAACATCATTAATATCAGTTATAAACCTGTTTGTATAATCTATTTATTATTTGTATAATACATTTAATCTGAATATATTTTAGACTTATATGTACAATTTATCTCTTAATTGTCAATGTTTAGAATTCATTTTTATAACTGATTCTACTCAATACGATTGCATACATAAATTACGTTATTATATTAAAATGCATTATATTATGCAAAAAATATGATATTGTTAAATATGCTTAAACATTTTACTTTTAGCTTGGTCTGCGGAATACTTAGATTTGGGTATCGCAGCCCATGGATATTCACAGCATCCTCATACGCTGGTTACATCTCTTAAGACCCCAACTGCACTTCTTGCCAATAGTGAAGTTATAAAGCCATCTAGATTTGAATTTGGGTCCTTAATGTCTCATTTTACTTTTTTAATATTTTGAAAACTGATTTGAAAATTTCTATTATAAACAAATTTCACATTTATATACACAATCGTATAAAACAATGAGTTTTATATAATATACTAGACGTAATCATCTAAAAATCACTTAAATTTTCCGGTAATTCCCAATTGTTTTTAAGGTCTTCCTTCCTCTTTAGCATGTCTAGTAAAATGTATAAAACTCATTGAATCAAATTACAATATACGCTACGCCATTGATTTGAGATTCGTTATCAGTTCGTTTACATGGAACCATATTGGAATGCGCATAAATATTTTTTATCGTTGTATTAGACTGAAAAAGTCACAAATTGATATAGAATTATAGACAGAATCCTTCAAATATAAAGTAATTATTTTATTGCTTACAATATACATACCTATATTTATTAAATAAAACATCAAACAATACTCTCTTCTCTCTTAATTTTAACTTTTGGCATTTGTACAACGTAGATACATGTTGGCACATTGGTTGATACAAGTTACAAAATGAAATTTGTGTAACTTTGAGCTATCTATATAAAATAAATACGGTTATTTGGCTTTCTCGTTACTTAAAAGAATGTAGTAAAACTTACAAAAAGTACTTGCTTCTAAATTCGTCAACATTTACTCTAAAAGCTCACACAGTACCGAGACACCATAATATTCGACTAGAAAAAGAAGACTAGATTTAAAATACTTATTACAATGATCTTTAAATGTTGCCTACCTAAAATTGTATGACTCCCTCAAAATCCATCTTCTTATAACAGAAGAATATATAATAATAGTTCATAAATTAATATTAAAACGTTGAACAAATTTCTCTTGGACGGGACATTAAACTCACTAACAAAATAAAAATACAGGTACTGAAATAAATGCATTCATTGATTCAAAATGTACGAACCTTAACTTGACTTTAAAGATTTAGAGCAACTTTACAAAATATTAAATTATCAAGTATCAAGATTGGGCAATTTGAATCTTGATACTTAAAAAAAAAATAATAAACACTGTCAAATTCCTCAGTTATACACTCCTCTAGTCATTGCTTCTCTATTTCGATTATGCCATTTACATGTTAAAATTCTAACATATGTTCTTCTAAACGTTGCATTGCACAGAGCATAACACACGGGATTTATAGTTGAATTAATGTAACACAAAGCATAGAAGAACGACCAAAGTTCATCCGGGATACACTTAGCACACGCCGTTAAAGGTTTTAATAGCACAAGAATATTATAAGGAGTCCACGTTATAATAAACGATAGAAGAATAGCTGATAATGTCTTCGCAGCCTTCGTTTCTTGTTTTTTCTCTTGTGTCTTTTTCTTTTTCGGTTGTTTCGTTGTAATGCCTTTACCGGCTAATTGTTTTGGTATAATTTTAGCATTTAAAGGTATTCTAACGTCTTGTATATGAGACGTTCTTCTTGAAAGACCGGCATGGCCAGCCGGGTGTAGATTTAGTTCGGAATCACCTCTTGCGGGAGGACGATATACTCGCGCGTTGGATGGTGGAGATTCTTCCGTAATCATTTTGATGCTGGGTCTTTCTGTATCTGCATCTGGTAGTCTTATAACAATAGTGTAGACTGAGTCAGCAGATGCAGATTTTAGCGCTGGTGAGGTAGCTGTATTGATTCTAGTATTTGGTGGCAAGGAGCGACTATCCCGTGCGCTGGGAATAGCCGGGGGCTCAAAAGTTCGTCGAAGAGGGGAAGTACCTCCGTCTGCGTTAGAACCCCCGGAACCTCCTCGCCCCGCGAAGGGATCTCTGATTACATTTAACGATGTACATCTGAAAGGAGGAAGAAATAAATAATGCCTACCGGGGTTTTACTAATTAGATAATAATAGTCTTCTACGTTGAATAAAGTTTCATCCTACATGACGTACAAATATGTAAAATATTTTTTTCATAATAATTAATTTGATGTCTGTGATATCTAGTCATCTGTGAGGAATGAGAACCACTAACGACTGTAGAAGTATTATAAAATTGCTATTTACCTAGAAACCGTACTCTGTAATGGCGTTTCCACTGAGACAGGAGTAGCGTAGCCAAGATCAGAGGGCTCCTCTTCAGGCTCTGTGTCTTCAACATCTTCTCTTCCTGAGTGCCACCACGCCACGCACCAGCTTCTGACAGCTGCCCAACCGCGTAGACGACTTTGACACTTTCCGCTCTAAAAGATTAATTGGAATTATGCACTATTACTTTAACAAGTACTTAATATCATACATGCAATATTAGATAGAGATATTTTTTTCCAGTTTCATAATCTCATCTTTGAAAACCTTGTTTTTTTTTAATTTGATAGTCAAATTGGATTCTAAATAAGCAAATGGCCCACATTTTCTTACAACATAAATCTAAGCCATTAAATTTTGACAGAGCCCACAAAATTCGAAGGGTTGCTACTGTCACCTGTATAAATTGGCAATCAGATAATTTACTAGTCTATTGCCAACTGTGCTGCTAGCCCGAAACAGTATTTGCCAACGTCGGGTTACCATTACAATGATTGGAATGATGCCAAATCGATACGATCCAAGGACATAGGTACATTTTTACAAGTGTCACCAGCCTAAACGATCTGGATAAACAAGGGAATATTAAATAATTATAATTGTTATGTGTTTTTTAAGAGGTTATACCAAATACTATGTTACGCGTAAATATGCATAGGGTCAAATAATGTATAAAATTACCAAAATATTAAATCGATTTATGTTAATAATTATATCGAGGACACGAATTTTAACGAATTTTTATCAATATAATAGACATAGTTGTAGGCTATAATAAATATATATCGGCTATAACTTCGTATTGTCTTGTCTCTTTGATAATAAGATAATTCTCTTGATTATTGGTATTTGAGTACCAAAAGCAATTATTAAGTTTTTATATTTTACAATTGATATGAAATTAATTTACTAATTACATTTAAAGACAGTCAAGTACGGGCTGATGTAATAAACTCGACCGTACTAGGCACTTAGTTCGTAATATGCATGAAAAGTTCCGTACAATCACTGAAATTTCAGAATATGCTGAAATTTACCAAGTTTTATACACGGGTGTGAGAGCACAACAAATTGCTTTAACTTTTGCTCATTCAAAAGTTTGCGTCAAAACGTATATGCGTCGAATTAGGCAGTCCTTGACGCTGCAATCCATCGGGAAAACTTGGAATTTTTTATTGAAATTATGTATGAATAATGTATGAACCACGAGATACATTTCAGATGATATTTTTTGTAACAAAAATTCCTGACTGCATTGAATTTGAATTAATTCATAATTTATACAATATGGCGTCGTTCTATCTATCAATGCTCTTACTCTTTTACCTTTAAACGCGTTCACTCCACACGAGAACCGATTTTTTTTTAGCATTCCATTAAATATATTCGCTATTTAAATTTATATACAGAAATCTTGTTACATTTATCATAATTGGGTCAACTTTGCGAACCTCAGATCGGACCTTAACTCATACATGCCGAACTAAACAGTCTTCTGGTACATGGAAAAAAATAGATTGCGAAAAAACTCGGCAAAATATGTCGTTAAATGGGATATGGCGTCCAAATCGAGTAGTACTGCATAGTAGCGATAAGGCGTGATAGCTGAGTGAGTCCCCGTTCTTAACGACGTAGCAACTCCTTTATAGCCTGTTAGAAAGATATCGATTTTGAGAAAAAATCTAGTATATATTAAATAATAAAATATTAATTAAAAGCAACAATTGACGACTATGTGTCAAGTCGATTTATGACTCAAACTGTGTGTGTGATTTTTTAAGGGACTTTTGAATATAAAACTATTTTTTAATTATGCCATTAACGGCCTAAAATGAAAGAAAACTGTTATATACATTAAATTGACTATGTGTCAGTGCATATGTGTGATTTTATTTAAAGAATTCAAAAATAAATCTATTTTTTTTAAAATAAAGTTCATATAGCTATGTTGTCTGGTTATAATATGCTCTGCCATTACATATACATTGAGTAGAGTATAAGTATAAAATATAATAAAAAACATTTTTTGTGCTAAATAAAACCCATCCATGGTACTATCATGGCAACATAAATTTAACTGTCCTTGAAAACACATGTTATCTGAAACTAATAAGCAAATTTCCTGAAGTAAACCTATAAAGTTAAGCAAAGTCCGTCGAGGAAGCCTTGTCAAAGTTTGCACTAAGTTACAAATTGCAACTCGAACAACCGTCGCTATATTGTTTCATTTTCCTTCTCCCCCTTTCTGGTGTACTTCGATATACATAGAACAAATGTACTGGAATAATTACTTCATACTCCAGTATCGGTGTGTCAGATTCTTCAGTTTTTGTAACTAACCTCAACGCTGTTGAATTTTTTGATATTTTGCATTTTATAGCTGTGTGACCGGATCATATTAATAAAATGACAAGTTTAATTTGAAACTGACATAAAAAATTGAGTCAATTATAGAAACGAGCATGTTGTCAATATACCCATATCGTACACTCGTTCAGTCGTAATTTTTAATCAATTTCACGTTGGTGATACTTTCACGAAGACGCTCAAAAAGAAAGTCAAATGTTAAAAAAAGAGAATTGGTTTACAGTTGCGCCTGCGGCGGTTGACGAAACAGAATATTATGTAGCACAATTATCAATGATTTAGGGAGGTGATAATGTCGATAATTGGGGACGATGTAAGATTTATTTTTTATCTAGATGCATTTAGGGGTTTTAAGTCTGCTCTCTTCGCACTCTGCGCCCGACTGCGAACACGTACGGACGTGATGCTCCAGTGGTCCGTCGCTCTCTCCTTGTGAGTTGGGTATGCTACTAGCATAAATGGTACTTGGCTTTGGGACTTGTAACCGTCTTTACGATTTTCAAAATAATCTTCTTATGTAAATATATTAAATTACACGTTATAAGTATAATCTTTTAAGGCCAATCAATACAACGATAAATTGCGTTATTTAATATATTTAAGTGCATTTTGGAGTCAGTTATATATTTGTTATAGATGCTTTTATTTTATTTAAATTTATTAAAGTAGTTTCAATTTTGTCAGGGACTTTAAGTTTATTACAAACTTAATTTAATTGTAAAAACTAAGAATTTACCATCTGCCCATTATGAATTAAAGTAATGATATAACTTGGAAGCTGGATAGCAAACCTATGACTTCAAAGATTAAAATAAAAATTAAAGAGAATGCTAATTAAGGGAATATTAAAATATTTTATCTATATATATGATTTATATATATTCGATTTGTTCTTTTTGTTATTGTTCTATTATTGGTTATAAACTTGATAAATAATATAAATATATCTTAATACTATTAACAATTAATTACCTGAAAATCTCGCCACCGAGGATCCAAAGCCCCTCTGACGTGATAAACAGAGTCCGCATCACCAGACTCCGAGCGGGCGCGTGCGTCAATTTCTCGTGTCTCGTCACTATATAAACAACGAAAAAAAATTAGGCACAAATTTCTTAAATTTAGCTATGGATTTGGTTAACTAATATTTAAAGTCGCTTTAATTTTATAAATTACTTTTATTGTAAAAGCTTAACAATTTAAAAAAAAATCAAATATATTATTCTATTTTATTCTATTCCATAATTATTATTGTTTAGTATGCTTGCTTAAATGCAGTTAATTTAATTGCAAGTAACTTTTTATCTAGTATCGAACCAACTATTGTTTATTTTTCCCATATTTTCAGTAAATAAATCGCTTATTTTTATGATATATAGATAAAGATATCATTTATCCTCTTTGTGATTTTATATCATGTTTACAGACCACGGCCATCAGTCATCCATTATAAGCCATTAGTGGCCACAATATCACTATCAGAAAAATAATATGTTTTAAAAACATAAATGTATTAACAGTTAACAAAAAAAATAAAAGAAATTTTAGTATAATTTGAGAATAACAGCACTTCTGTGTATACAATAAACAAAAAGTTCAATCACATAATTCAAAGCTTCATTAATAGACAAGAGCTTTCACGACCAGATTTCAGAACAGATAATAAATGATGCGAATTCTTTTAGTATTATTGCCAAAGCAACAAAACAAATGAAAATCACTATCCCTTCGGTTAAGGAAAAGCAATATCTCAATCGCAAATATTCGAAAGGGTTAATCAAAGGCTCATAAAGTGAGATGAATGTCCGTGGAACTGGGACTGGCGTTGTGCCAAAGTGCATGCGTTTGGCCTTCACTACAAGTGATTAGCAGCATAAGATTATTCGAGTCACGTCTGTAGGTGCTCATTGCTCAGCAGTTGGATTCAAATATTCAAATAACCGAAACCATAAAATTGTCAGCATCTTTTATTGAACTAATACATTCAGTCCACATTCATTTTTTAAATAACAGACGGAAAACATGGACTGCTTTTAACATTTAATTATTCAAAATATAAACGATATTCACAATTTATTAATTATAAAAATGTTTAAATGATAGGTTTTTAATTATATATATCTTATACACCCACATTGTTCTGAGGGTAGTTAATTAAGTTAAACATCTGTTATTACTGACTCCCACTATGACAGAGTGTTCATCAACTAGTTGTTGTTTCATATATTATAGTTACGATAACAGTTAATAATTGTATCTGCTCGGAAAGCTATAGAGAAAAATATCAATAAAGCATGTGAAGAATCATAATTTCCTATACAATAATAAAGTCTATATTTTAAATTGCTGTTTATGTTACGTACAACAAAGAACGCTTATAACTTTAACCATTTCCAACGATTTGAGAGGAATAATCAGAACTAAATTGCCAACAGATTAGTTCTATGTGCAAGCATCAAAATCCTAATTGGATTATACATAATATAATTCAATGCAAACATGCTTTGTTGTTAATAACATGCACGCTTTGGTTGTTGCAATGGTGTTTAAAATTAAAATGTTAAATGAAAACATTTTAATTTTAAACACCATTGCAAAAGTATGTTTGTTTTTTTATTGAAAAATTTTCTGGCTTATTCATATGCTGTAATGGGTTTATTTTATAAGGATGTAGACAGATATTCTAATTTTTATATTGGCTTAAAATAAACTATGAACTCAATACAGAAAACTTATATACTATAGAAGTTACGCTTATAAATAAATCAATGTATATATTTGGATTCTTTGATATTATATTATTTACAGCTGTTATAGTCTGTGAACTTTACGTAAATTAAATAATTAATTCGCGATTATTTTCATGTTATTTCAGTTTTAATCTTTGAATATAAACTGGGTACTCTTGTATTGACAATTACGTATAAAAAACTTATATTAAAATTCCATGAATATGTCGTCAAAACCCGTGGAAGACAACATCGAAAACGTTTTCCAATTACAAACTCTCGTAAATATCCATTTACGTTACGATTTCTGGAAAACAAACACATAAATCTAGATATAACATTAAAACAACTGTCAAATATTGAGATTTAGGAGTTTATTACATTTTTTGATAAGCTTTTTTAAATGTTTTTTATAAGACATAAATATGTAACGTACATAAATACGCAAATAAATACTTGAAATTGTTAATTTTCATGTTTTGTTCTGTAGAATCTGTAGAATAGAAATATTATTATTACTTTGTTCCATAACATATTTACCTTCAACGTTTCAATATCGGTACAATGAACATCAACAATGTACAATAAATAAATTCAATTGAAGATATCTCTCAAAAGAAAACTCTTCTCTTTTCCAATCATACACAAACACATTGTGAAGCTAAAAGGAAAAGAATAATGGATCCGCGCCGCCAAAAAAGATTACTGAAACCTCAAAAACCGATTTTCAAAGGAACAAAACATGAACATGAAAACGGACTAAGCAAATTGCTGTATCCGAAAAAAATCGTTCGGCCACGTATATAATAGTTTCATATCGCTTTAAGCGGCACGGTAAAATGACCTTAAATAACTTGAAAATAGAGAATAAAATAGGAACCACTCCTTTAAGCATTGCATCGCTGAAACTAGCAGTCGGTTTTCTCAAGGGGCACCAAAATGAACCGTTTCAACTTCTAAATGAAGTTTTGGGAATTTTCTAGCATTTTTGTGAAAACATTTTGTAAAAATAGAAAAGAAATAATTAAAAGAGCGTTTGAAACTTTTATATAATACACACTTGCTTGGTACTTGTTAATTCAAATATATAACTTTATCTCTTATAGTAAATGCATTACTTGTTTTAAGGTCGACTTTAGAAGCGTTGTGAAACAATCAACCTAATTTACATAGAAGAGAAGATAACACGTCATTATATTTATTAATTGTATTTGTTCTGAAGTTAGTTTGAAAATTTAGAAATATTGTGTATGAGGTTGATTCAGAACTCGTATTGTATAGTTCTTACAACTGCAACTACGTTACACCTCACTTAAATCAAACAAAAATTACAAAATGAAACTAACCTAATGCACGTGTACAGAACAAAAGATTTCCGCATGCGAAGTTACAATCGAAGCGGAGCACAATGACAAGCGTCCTTCCCTTTCGCTCTATAGATATGCGTATACGTTTGTCTCTTACCTTAGCGAGATACTATCGACTAGGATGACAGTTTCAGCACGGACTCAATAGTATTATTGTCATGGTATGTCAGCGTTTCTCTGTTCTAGTAATGAATAGTCTGGCCCATTTCTATTTAATATTCTATGGTTTTGTTAAAGAAATATCTCGGTTGTGTTGAATGACTTTAATGCCTTGCGTAGCATTGAGCTTTTAATACTACGGCGTAGCACTGCAGAAAACAATATACATAGCTAGGCGTTATAAACAAACGCCGTTTAGATTACCAGCAAAATTTTATGTAAATAAAACATAAAATAATAACAATATTATGTAATAGGCCTGTGGTTTTTCTGAGAATTTGTTTAAATACCATTTAAGAAATAAACTTTTTACCCTATTTTTTATATAAATACAATGTTCGAGCTTATTTGAGCGAACAATATACAAAGTGCCATCATAATTTAGATATAAAATATAAACGTAGGGTGTCACATTTATGATACAAATCAAATAAATCACATTTTTTACAAGTGAAAAACACAATTTCGTTAGTCACACAACATTTTATGTTGAATCAGCTAGGGCTGATTCTGAAGTTATTATAATAAGGTCAATAACCTTTGACAAAAACAGACTGGAGCTAAGACATAATAACACATCAACTTCGGTATCAGCGGTTTACGATGCGTCATAATGGTTATGTTTTGGCAGACAGCCTCCACCCGTTTCTAACAATCGTGATAAAAAAACAAATCTTTTTTGTATCTACAGGGTTCGAAAAATTATACTGAAATTTAAAAACAGGGGATTTCATATTGAAGAGAGCTTTAGGCAGTTTTAGTATATATCTGATATTCTTAAACAAAAAAAGTCACGGTCCGATTCGTAGTTATATTAAAAAATTACAAATAATAATGCCCTATAAGCAATCCACATACAACTCTAGTGCAGTGACAAAGATGGATGGTTATTGTTCTAGCATCCACCGCAGCGACAATTTATTGATGGCAACTCGCGAACACCACTAATTAATTACCCTCCATTTTACTGGGAAAATTCTACTTAATGCTTATACCTAATCAATGCTAAAAAAATATTTCTTTAAATATCTGGAAAATTTGTTATTTAATCCTTCTGTTTAATAAAGCTTTCAGAATTGTTATTAACTTTATTAGTTTAAAGTAATATATAAACAAAGAAATATCAATTCATGGGATAAATACTTATCGACAGAAACTTAATAAGATTGTAATAATAAATTGAGAAAAGTATTAAGTCATTATAAACGGATAAATTATTGTTCGTTTATTTTTTAATGTAATAATCTTGTATTATCCCAGTGAGAGACGAAAAAGTATGCTTCTAAAAAGATTCTCGGATGAACAAAACTCATCAATAATTTTCATTAAATCCTCTCTTGGATCAGCTTGGAACATGACCTCGCCATAAGCTACCATAGACATTATCCTAAGCTTTTTCCTCCGATTGAAATTGTTTTAACCAGTTGAAATAACTTGACAAAAACAAAAAGATTCTATGAAACCTTGTATGAAGCAAAATCTAATTTAAAAATTCAAATGTTTGATTGAGTAAACATTTTACTTTAAATTAATTATAATTTTGTTAAGAATTTAGAATTTTAATTAAAAATTACAAACATCGTCCTAGCCGTAATTGAGGAAGCAAAAATATTTTAATTATTCTCGTCGTCTCAAACACTTGGTATGTACATAATAATTTCTGTATAGAATTTTCAGTTTTCTTTTTCGTTTTATGGAATTGTAACTTCTATTAGATGTCGTAGATCATGTTACTATAATATATCGCCAACAAACTGTTATACAGCTTGGCTGTTATACAATTTGTTGTAAATGACAAACATTTACAACAAATTCAAAAAAATGATTTGATAAAAAAAGGAAATGTGTACATGAACTAACGTTCAAATCTTCTCGAACTCTTACCATTAAATGTTCCATCCAGATCTCGACGCTTGCTTTAACCTTCCGACTCCCGAGATAAGAAGTGTTCTACTTTGGATTCTGCCCTAATATCGAAATTTTTTCGCATCCCTCCACTGCTTCATTTAAGAGTAGTTTAAAACAACCATTACTGTCCTAAGCATTGTATCTTTGTTTGTCTCTGCTAGTATTACTATTTCTTCTTATTATCTACTAGTATGTTTATTGTTTTCCTGATTTATAAATTTTGTACTGTATTGTCTACTTAGCTAACGTTCTGCTGCCACATTTTGCTTTCTAACTTATTTTTATAAGCAAAACATTTTGTGAATATATCTAATTAATTTTATGTTTTATTTTTTATTTTATATATATTTTAGAGATCTATCTGGTTTGTTTCCTAAACAAATAAATAAATAAATATATTTATAGTTTTATATTCATAGTAATAAGGATTATAACGGATTTATAAGAAATTTTGGTCCTCTGTTATACGTTCCTTTTAATATATATCTTAAATCAGGCTTACATAATCAAGCCCTCTCATTTCCTTTAGGAAACTTGTAGGGTTCAAGTCAGCACCATGTATTACAAACTTTCTTACGAGTCACGTACACTTTCCTCTCTCCGGTGAGCAAAGAGCTTGCCCCCTATAAAAAAGGTATTAACCTAATTCTGTCTACAACTAAGTAGGGCATTGTTGAACAAGATTAATCAAGTGATTGCCGTGCTAAAACAAGAACAAAGCAGGAGAAAACAAGACAATTGAAGGAGATTTACAGAGGCGCACGTTAAATAAATGCCTGCATCAACTTAGATTCGTTAGAGCGTAAATCTTGCCCGCATCTTGAAGTAATGTCTTTCGTAGTAAAAGCCCGTATAGGGGTGTCAAAATTATGTGTTAGCCACTGATTGGTCTAGGTTAAGGGTTCGCAGAAAAATTAAAGAATCGAAATGAATCAAATAAGCAATATAAAAGGTGACATAATCTATGTTGTCATCACTGCATCATAATTTTTGTTAACTTAAAAAAACGATTGATACACGAAAGTCAATATGTACTAGTAACTTTATAAAAATCGAAATTCTGACTAATCCCAGAAGACTTTAAGAGGTCAAATGCCTTGAATTATTGTGAACTTAGCAATGTGCTATAGTAATTCCATAGACAACCCTACATGAGCGAGGCCGCTGGGAGTATGGGGAGTCTGCGCTCAGGTGAAGCGTTGTTGGTGATTTTTAAGAGCTCGGAGGTATTTTTATTAGATCTGTGTTCAGATAAAACATAGTTGGGAAATTTGTTTACGGTCTCGTTTCGGCTGATTTCATGGTCTAAGATCCGGCCGAATATTTGCTAAAACCAGTTTTTTATGTTTATATATATATATTATGTTTATTTATAATGTGAAACAATGTATATCTACCAAGTTGCCTATTAAAATTTGGCCGCTAGTATTTTAAATGAAATTATTTTGAATTAACTTTTGGAAAAACATTCACTTGTTATTTAAATAAAATATCGTCTTGATGACGGCTATTTTCATTAAGATAAGATTTTTAAAAATCACGAGGGGCGTTGATCACCTGGCCACACTTCTTTGCAGCCAGGTGTAAACAAGTATGATTTCGATAAATTTATACGTTCATAACGTACATTGCTTAATTATATATGAAATTGAAGCCATTTTTTTCTATTAATTGTCGTATGTGGTTACCTAGTTAATTCTGGTCGCAAATAAGGGCTACCTGGTATTAAAGAAAAAACTGTAACTTAAACACTCTACCTTAAAGAAAGAAGAATATTTAAGGTAGAGTGAAAGAGAGTAAACGAAAATCATTTGTCTGTCGAGGATATCGCCGATTTCCTACGATTTTAAGCCATTGTTTGTCTATCCAAAAACCAATCCAAAGTAATTTCTTTAGTTTTTAGCAAATAAGCGATGAGCGCACTAATCCTGCAGCTGGATCTCATACTATCAAGTCGCTTTTAATCATTGAACACCCACATTTCAGCTACTTATCCATTTTAATCTACTTAATATAATTATTAACAGATAAATCATTTCTTAACAAAAAAAATCCGTCAAAAACCGTTAAAGGCACAAAAGTATTATTAAATGAATAAATGTTATGTTTTAATAACGTTTGTACGTCGTTAAAATAACTTATTTAACATGCAATCTACTAACGAGTACCTAAAAATACTATCGATATGGAATAGATTTCACCAAGTAGATGCACGAAAAACATCATTCATAGTTGTAATTAATATATAAGACAATTACTCTTAGGCCTTGTAATATAGTGGGGCATTATTATATCACCTAGTAAGTGGGTCTCAACAATACTACCAATTGAATTCAATGAAATTGTTCTTATCAATTCGGATGAATATGCATTTGAGTGTTTGAATACGAATACTAACGATGGAAACTCATTTGATAGAGCTTGAAATGTTCCACAGAGAATTGAACAACAATCTAATCAGATTGTTAGTCCGATCTAACAATCGTTAAGGGCTGGGATTGAATGAGCTGAAATATATCCACATTAGTAAGATACGTTGTGCATACGTATGATTTAACACTTCATAATAGAAATTATTGAACAGGTTGATTTTGTTTGAAACACACAACAATGTTAGAACTATAAATACGCAATTATATGTTGCCAATTGCGACTTGAGTGGTGCGACAATCTCGTATTGTTTGATATTATAAAACTTTTCTAGAACCTGCAGTTTTTTGTAGCCATAACAACCTATTGAACAAATCAATGGCACGTCGTTTCGTTAATATTCAATGGCAATCCAATCATAAATTTTACGAGCATTTCTCACTGTCGTAACAGACCAAAGTAATAAAAAGGAATAGGGAAAAGTTAAGAAGTTTATGGCAAGTTAGAAGAATGTCATCATTTGGTCTACAAGCGATGGGCGGAGCCGGTCTTTGTAATGGAGCAAAATTTCCCAGAGTGCAGCCTTGTATTTCCTCTTCTAGATATAAGGTTTAAAATGGATTGCAAGAATATATAAATAATTAATTCTCATTGCTTTCAGCTGCGCTAATGTTTTGTTGCGCAATGAACAATTTTAAACACATTAATGATGACTGAATGGAATAAATACACGAAGATTTAACTTTAATATTATTGTAATGTTCATATTACAAGTTGTGATTACTACGAAATGGACAAGATTTATAGATTTAGAAAACTTTTAATTAATTATCTTACCTAGAATTCGATCTTTTCGATGAGTCGTGTTTCTTCCCGCCTTGAAGATTTGGCAAATCCTTCTGTCGCTTTTTCGTCTCCCTCCAAATCTTGTAATATAATATACACATAACTGTCACTGGCACATAAAACGCCGCAATGGCCGTCCCGAACGTAATAAACTGATTAGTCTCTATAAACTGGATGTAACACTCATTCGGAGGCACTTTCCTCTCGCCATCTATATACGGCCAGGCATAAATCCATGGAGGCCAGAGTAATAAGCTGAATCCCCACGCCCCTCCTATCATCACAGTGGCGCGCCGTGTAGTCCTTTTAGCCCTATACGTTAAAGGTCTCGTAACACTGAAATACCTATCGAAACTTATGATAAGGAGGTTGAGCACTGACGCGTTGGAGGCGAGATAGTCCAGCGCGAGCCAGGTATCGCAAACGTGTGGCCCGAGTGGCCAGTAGCCATAAATTGTGAACATCGTGAATAGGGGCATCGATATGAGACCGACAGCGAAGTCGGCGACCGCCAGCGAGAAAAGGAAGTAGTTGCTGATCGTCTGCAGCTGCTTGTCTATCTTGAAGCTGATCATGACCAAGGAGTTGCCGACGACTGTGAGCACTGAGAGGACGCTGGCGATGATGGCGATGACAATCTTCTGGGCGAGGCTGTAGGGGCTGGTGGGGAGGTCTGGGCCGAGCGCCAGGTCTGTGAGGTTGGCTGTGTTGTTGAACGCGATTAGCATGTCGTCAACTCGCCGAGCCCGCGGCCCCCGCTCCGCCGCCGCTGGTGCGCCCACCGTCTCCAGGCGCGCCTGCTGACAAAACACAGGCTTTACTTTAATTATTCTACGATTTTCATTATAATTACATTAATTTAATTAAGTAACTAGTCATTTCAAATAATACGTAATTATAGACACAAATAATTTTTACGGGTCTAATAGTTATAAGGGCTAAATTCTTGTACGTACACAGACGTAATATATGCGTTAATTATGAATAGTTGGGTTTATGGAATGTCTTCGAAGAGCAATACCAAATGCAATAGCCGAGTTGCGGTTCCCTAATTCCGTTGGTATTTCAACCGTCCTCTGTCTTTTACAAAGGTATTTACAACGAACAAGTATTAAAATGTTTTAACCATTCAATATCAGTAAATAATTCAGTAAATAACATAATGAAATGTTATATTAGCATTATAAGTACAATAGGTATAATAATAATAAACAATTATTTCTATAAAATTACATTTTTTTTGTAATAAAATAAAAAATTACGCTCACATGCCATATGCTTCCCTAACCACTAAGTCATAGAGGCAGCGGACATACAAAAAGATTTTTAAATATCGAAAAAGTCTTTAATATAACTTTAAAGATAACAAACATATAAACAATATTTTCTGTGCTACGTAGATAAAAACTCCATTAAAATAATGACCAAGAACCCTTTATCCTCAATATAAATTACGATCATTATACGAAACAATACTTTTCAGGAAGGTCGCTGTGCACCATGGAGCCTGTAAAAACCACCGCTTCGTCGATCAAAGGATCTCCACATTGAAATAGATTGTGACGCCATCTTGTAAATTACGGCAGCCCAAATTTAGTTGAAGTATTTTCGTTTAAAAGACTTCTTTTTTATATATTAATGTTAAATTATTGTTTTATCACTGGTTTTAGGAATTGCAGTATTTGTCCTATACTATCACATGACAGATAAGCTAATTAAACATGGATTTCTTTATGATACAATCCCCCTTTTCAGATTTAAATAAGATTGCTTAAATACGCTTTAGTTTACCAAATATCTGTTTTAGTAGTTAAATATTTCGTTTCAACCGAGTATTTATAAAAATAGAACATAATCATTATAATACAGATTTCTCATTTTCCGTACTAACACGAATCAGTAATTAACATAATTAGACAATTTGCATTATCGTGTTAGCCGTGGCGGTTTGCAGCAGTGATTAATTACTAGGCGTTATTAGCTATAAAAGAACACTGGAATTGTGCCAACTCCAAGACGATCACTTTATAGGTTGTATTTGAAACATTGAAGGGTGTAAAGTTAAAGCAATAACGATGATTCCAATCGACCTTTTCCTTGAATATCTCACAGATACGCAAAAATTGAATTTTTACTTAGCTTATACATAGTGTAAATAGAGACAATACAGGTTGATCGTTCAGCAATGTTAAGCTATCTATTTGTATCATGATGTGAAGTAGAAGAGTAAGGTTTATGATATTATTTGCATAAATGCAATATACTTTTTGGTTCCTTATTAGGCATCGGCGTAGGCATAAAATATCAAATTAATAAGTATAATGGCGAAGGATTACACTAAATGTATTTTAATAACATATAAAAAACTTATTAGCATTCAGCTGGCTTAAAAAACACGGAATTGATTAATTATGAGCAGTCAAAAGTTTGAATATGTCCAATTTCTCAAATGCTAATAAGTTATTTACGAAGTTTGGAGAACTCTAGTTATAAATTACATTCCTCTATCTTTATTTATGCTATTAAAGTCATACTAGTATTTAAATATATTGTAATAAATTCTAATTTATCATCTGTTATTACTACTGGACTGTGATCAGATCAAGTATTTGTCTTACCGTTAATCATATTTTTTAGGAATAATACCAATCTGATGGCACAACATTTACTTATAAAAGAATATATAACGTAAAATATTATTAATTAATAATAATATAAAGTTAATAGCACGCCTTAGTTATGTGTAATACAATAAAATAAAAACCTAAAACTTGCTTGATAAACTCGGATGAAAACAATTTCCTTGAAACAAATTTTACAAGAATATTTTCGTTATGTTGAAATGAGGATCCTTATTACATTCAGCGGTTTGTAATAAAAAAGGAAATGAAACGAATGGAAGAGCGTGGGCTTGTCCGCTTTATTACGATTACTGGTATTAAAAAAATATTAATTATTCATAAAAACTCCTCTTTTCTCATTTGTACGGTACGGTTGGGTAACTTTTGGAACTGTAAAGTTTAAACTTTCAATGTTTTTTTTAAAATCATTATTTCTGACGTTAATTACGTGTACACTACCCGCATACAAAATTTATAGTTGAATTTTAGTCTGAAGTTATCCTAATATTTTTTTAACGATTTCAGACAATACATGGACATTGACTACGATGGCTGGGGCGATATGAGCGCATAGGTCAGGATCGGGCGGAGAAAAACATTTACCTGAGCCACAAGCCTGCAATTCGTGGGTGGCACAGGATTGGGAGAGCTGGAAGACTCTGATTTTGGAGGGAAAAAGGGTTTTTGGGTCGGAGAACCAGTGGAGTTAGCGAGTGAGAAAACATATTTACTATATTATATTGTTTTATATAAATCAAAGTTATTATCGAGGCAAAGTAAGTCACGGAAATAGTTTCTAACAATGATCAAGCCTCAGTGATAATAATTATAAGAAAAAACCATATGCACTAAAATTCACCACAATATTTAACTTTAAAACTAACGACACATTAAACTTTTACCATAGTAGGAACATAATCTACATGCAGACAACATTTTAAGCACAGTGGCAATATTTTACATGTAACATATTGCAAGAAGTTTAGAATAGAGTAAGCATCTGGTGCATGGCTATTACTATTAAATGCATGTCTCTGTCATCACTCGCAAGATAGAGTTGCAACTCAAAGAAATATCTAGGATTGTTAAGAAGGACAAATTGAACAATAATTGTGTTTATAGAGGATATTGCGTTATGCTATAAATTAGCCAATTTTATAGATTAGCATGAACGCAGGTTTAGTTCCACAAATGATTAGTATACAAACAATTACGTTTTTGTCTAAACTGCTGTATTCAAAACTGCTAGAACTTGTTCAGTCGAAATGTAATGATTCATTCTACCAGAGAATATGGCTAAAAACTCTTTAATATTAAACAGCTACACTGACTTCCATACATTTCAGTGTATATGATACTTAACAATTATAAGGAAAATAATAGGCTTTCATTGCTAGTTAAATAAAATACATTCTGATATAACTATTTGTCACCCCAAGTCGATAGGACAGGTGCTATAGGAATTCACAAATGCCAATAATTTTTGTATGAGAATGTGAAAACCGATTTTCCTCAAGCAGCATGCATACTGAATATGTAAATGCGAGGTACCGCTGTGCGGAAATTTTTATACTACATTTTCACTGAACGGATCTGATAAGGATTAACAGACAAAAGCAACAATCACAGAAAATAATAAACTGATTTTACTAAAGCAAATAATGTAAGTATATGTAATTACCATAATGTTCACTAGTGGACATTATTATATTCAATAACTGTTCTAATAAAAGGATTATCAACACGACAGCAGATGCAATACCGGCTTTGTGTGTCCGCCTAAATGACCATATTGTAAATATGAGTATGATATTATAGATAGATTGAACGCAAAGGAAATTTTACACTTGAAATTGGAAGAAAGAACTACATTTGATAAATTAATCGTCGCTGACGTCTGCGTAAGTAATATGTAATAAGCCAACTTACGAGTAACGCACCGCATAGGTTTTCATAATATGTTGTATAATAGATGTCGTTGCGACTTCCTCTAATTATTTTGCAAATAAAAGTGAGAAGGAAATGGTTTTTATAAAAACTTTCAGGGCAATAATGGAGCACAATTAAAATAAAGCAATTGTTGTTTTCATCACTTAACCATTGTCATTAAAAATTAATTTAAAGTCCGCTAAATTTCAATTTTAACACAATTCATTCAGGAATTTCAGAATCGGCTTAACCACATTTCCGTGTACGGCACTGTGCGTGGCCGGAAGCAGACAAACCGTTGGCGAACAATTAATCAATAAATAAAGGCATAATTTTGCTATTTCACACCAATACTGTTTGAAATGTGTCGCAAATAGCAATTGCGATAAAATGTATATAAATTCGCTAAACAAAATAAACATCAAAGTTTAGTTTACATTGATGACAAAGTATATATGACAGCCCCATCTGTTCAGAGATTTTTATAATTAATATTTCAATGTTTTTATACAAATCTAATCCTATGAAAAAAGTAAATCAATAAATATATGAGAAACGATCGAATAAGGGTTCTGATTTTAGATAAACAGGGATGCCATCACTATCTATTTAAAACAAAAAACAAAAGAGAAATATACAATTTAAAACATATAATGCATATGTTTCTTAAACATATATTATTAAAGCTTAGTAAGTAAATCTAACTAATAAAACTATTATTAATACTCACCAATTTGGATTTTGACAAACAATTCGATTTTTGTTTATATATCTATATATATTATATATTTATATTTTTCGCTGATATAAATATTCATGTGAATTAAGAGAAATAATTCAACTGCGATATAAGACGCGGAAGGGGCTAAACCATATATTGTCAGTGTTACAAACCGATAATGGAAGCCATTAGCGGAAAATTCAAATTACGTGAATATATTCTTGATCGGTAACCCTACGAAGATAACCTCGACCGGTCTGACCCAATTTCTTTTTGTATTTCTTTACCGATCATGCCAAAAAGTGCTAAATTAAAGAAACCTCCCCGAAACAAAATTACCTTCATTAGTTTGTAAATTTTGGTACATCATCTTTCTCTCTCAATACCGTGAAATAAAAAAGATAACGATAGTCATTTATTTTAGTTCTACTATTCCCCACTAATAGCCCGTATAGTTTAGTCTCAACCTATTTTTAATTAGCTTCGTTAATAATGTATCAATTGAGAATACATCTCCATCATCCTGCCATGCTACATTTTTGACGTACTGAAAATACAGTATGCAGGCGATCATATAACGAGAAACATTATCATAACTCATATGGAATGTGGAATTTCCACAAAATTTCTTAAAATTATCTAAAACTATCGGTGGTAATCTACCCTTCAGGGTAGATTTAAGAGTAGAATCTAATACGTTTTTGACATACGCAAATCATACTTAGCAAAGAATCTCGGTTCTAGGTAAATACCATGTTATCTAGTTATATAAGTTAACTATTATCCAGTTGAAGAATCGGCCTGGGACTACATAAGTGTTGTTTGCCATAGTCATTTTGTATGATGATTTTAGAAGAGTACCGAGAGTTTTTACTTTGGCCGCCTTTTCTCTCGGCCTATACCCTCTGTCTTCGCTACCGGGGATGCAATCTACATATTCAAATATAATTAAGTGAAATAAGTGATACCTGTATCTAATATTTCATAATAAATTTATTTTTATAACGTACCTAAAAAGTAACAAAGCCAATAAAGATAAAGGATTTTTCTCAAAGTGTGACAATAAAAGTCAAAATTAATTATCACATGCAGTCGTGTCATTGTTAACTGCAGATTCACTTTGCATTTTTATTACATTCAGAGTATCACCATTTTATATCCGCGTTATCTAATTGCAATGCTAAATGAATGCGCATAATATTATCTAAGGATTCTTGTATGGAACATGTATAATGAAGTTACTGTCCATTAAAAGATTATTAAAGTAATAAATTTTCCCACTGCATTAGTATTGTAAAGTTGCGCTAAGTAAACTTTTAGAAGAAACATATCAAAGTCATGAAAATAATCAATATTTATAGAAAATAGATTACAATTAATTTGTACCCACGCTTATAACATCTCTAAGCCACACTCTTGCACACACACAAATTCAAATACTTCCAAGTAACTCGAGTTTCTATTTATTTAGATTTAACATTTTGTATACTTTAAAAATATATTTTTATTTCTCGGAGCTACATCACAGGAACGTCCTCGTTTGGGGTGGGAGGGACTACAGTCACATAATTTTTGTGCCAAGTATATTTAATGACAAATAAAGTTTAATACAACTAACCCTATTTAAAAAACTCATCTCGTGTAGGCAAACTTTTTGAAATAATCTATTATTTAATTAAAATAGATCAGGAGTTAATACTTTCTAGTGAAGTTCTCGAATTACGGCGCCTTCGAGACAAAGAGTTGAAAGTTCAGTAAACAACTCTTTCATTGAAAGAAAATCTTACGACAAACTGACCTAAAAACAAATGTTTATTTTAAAGCTTTTAATCAGTGACTACATTATATTTAGTAGTAGAAAATGCGTACAAAAAATGACGCCTTCGCTGAAAAGAAATGAAATAAAATATACTATACGATATTAACTTTTAATTTTACAAAACCAAAAAAACATAAAGCAGTGTATATAACACACAAATAATTCAAAAGCAGGTTATTTATTTAAACACTAAACATTATTTATACCCAAAAACTTGTTGGTTTTTAATTCATTGTCCTAATGTCCTATGTGTAAGCAGAACGAGGATGTCGACTCAGTGCAGTGTCAAAGACAAAACCTCTCAAAATACCATCCATTAGTGTTGGACAACGCACATACTTTAGCTAACTATCATACTCACTTTAGCTCGACTTTAACTATATATTATATGTACATGTATGTATATGTACACGGACGTATGCATGTCAGTGACTGTTATGATATATAACATGTAATAAGCAAGACCGATGTTTCACAGCTTAATTGAAAATTTAATATCATGCCCCACTAGCTGCACTATTGGCTTCCTTGTTTCGCGCCATATTTGAAGTGAACCGGTTCGTTCGAGTCTTTGTTGGAAATTTGAGAATTGATGACATAATTTATTCCTTTTGATTGTTCTATAGGTTTTGTATGCGAGTATCTTAACTGAAATTGCAGCGATGGGGCAAATTGAACGTTAAATTTCTCGAGCTCTGATGAAGACTACAAAGGAATTGGTTCTCGTTTTCGCTTGCGAAAACTTATGTGTACCGAGGCTAACGTCCGATCCCAATAAGTAATCCACAATTTCAGATTGAAAACAATCTGAGATCAGACCGTGACAGTCGATCGTTCTCATACCTAATATCAATCCAACGATTGGTTATTAGCACACTTTTATCAATATTTGGATTAAGATCAATATCTCAGATGGTCAAAAATGGATTGAGATATGTTAATGTCATGCACAATAAAACTATATTCCTAACATAATATCCGTTTATTTTTTATAGCAAATGGTAAAAGCTTATTCACAAAAACAAAACGCTAACATAGTTATAGCCGTAACATAAAAAGATGACTTAGATAAACCACGCTTACAAGGTCTAAGCCAGCCTTGAACAGTCAAGGGTGCTCTAAGACCTATAAGGCAAACTAATTAGTGCCATATGATCTTAACTGCAGTCAAATACAAACGTTTCGCTTCGAGTTATATTTGCTTTTGTAACTCTTGTATAATATTTGAAGACAAACACAGAATTATTATAAAGTTGTATTTATTTATCTATGCACCAATGGATTTTTTATCTTTGTGCGCATTTAACATTTGCTCGAGCCGAAATTGAAACATAAAGTAATAATTGCTTTGAGTTCACAGTTTTCTAGAAATCACAAAATGATTTCTAGAAAAATAACGGCTTATTGTTGCTACGCCTTGTTTGTTGGATATAATACCCTGTCGTTAGGTAGTAAAAGACAATCGCTTGATATGTAGGCTAAATTGGAACAAATTACAGTTTCACGCCAACGTTGACCTAAAAATCGTTACAAAACGGTTATAAAAAGGAATGTCTAAGACTAGTACAACCGTAACCTAACCTACAGAATAAAATCCGTTTGAAAGAAAACTTCTATGGCATAAAATATACAAAATCTTATGAGAATTATGATGTTCTTTGAACATGTCACGGACAACTTATACATACTTGTACATCAATGAAGAAAGAAATATTTAGGTAAATTTGCCTAATCCCGATACAGAAAATATCTTTTTATGATCTGCAACAGTAAACGAAAAAAAATTTTTAGCAAACATCCAATGTTTACGTTGTACTCCTATTAATAATTAATTAAAATCTAAAGGTTTCTGCTATAAAAATATAAAAGTAGCATGGTTGAATAATACAATGCTTTTTAATCAAGCTTTTAAGGGAATTGTTTAGTGTGCGATATTTTAGTTTAGTGCGTGGGTGAGTGTTTTGGGATTTCACTTACAATTGAATCTTGTGTGGGCGATAAGAACCTATCAAACTTTTATTACTACATAATATGGTATACTTTATTCTCTTTAAACAATAAGGGCAACATTTTACTTTACTACTACGATATAAAGTAGTTTCTATGGAATTTGAGTGAGTCTTGATACTATTTTTGTTAAAGTATGTAAGTCTTGAGCAACCAAAGCCAGAAGACATGGCCATACTGACCACGTAAACAATATTACTAAACAAAATAGATTTGCAAAATATCGTAACCGTTCGCGTGTTTACGTATTTCGCAGTGCAGCAAGGGAATTACGAAGATTCCATTGTGAAATTTCTTTTCTCATTCTAAAATTCTTCGAGTTCCACAAGAGGTTTGAGTCAGTGAAGTATTATTAATTAATAGTCAATGAGTCTAATTCAAACTCAAAAATATCTTTATTCATATAGGTGAACATGTACACTTATGAACGTCAAAAATACAAATTAAATTAATTGTAAATTTTGGTATATATTAAACCAAGACATACCAAAAATTTAACATATTTCTTAATAAATAATACAACCGAGACCACAGTCATTAACACTGACATTAAATTCTATATTAAGGATTACTTTAAAAAAAATATTTTACAAAAAAATGTATTTCAAATCTAAACTTGACTGTTGATAATACTCAATAAAATAAAAGTTTCTATAATCTGATCAGACTTCTGAACACAGGTCAATGATATTCCTTAAAAGAGCAAGTGTAAATTGCGGGCATAAATTTTTAAAGAAACCGGGAAACAAACGCTAGACTATAGTTGGCAATCGTACGCTTAACCACTAGGCTAATTGCTCATTTCATATACCATACTGGTCACTCTTGGCTTGCTTGCAGTGCCAAATAGTACGAAAATATGATTAAACAGTTTGACTCGTTTCGAGCTTACACAGAAGGTTGGAGTTTAATTAAATTCCTCAATCAATGCCGTCATTATGTCGGATATTTAGCATGTTATGGAGCAGTCATTTCCACTCACTGTGACCTTGTTTCTCCCCTGACAAGGTTTATGGGGCCAGCGGTATTATATTTTATTACTGTAATCTACGTACGTTAGTGATGTTCCAACTTTGTAACATGAAATAAATACACAAAGCTAACTTCTTAGGGGAAGCTAATTAGCGCGAAAATGTACTTTGGAAAGGGCGTTTAATTGTTGAATATAATATTAAACGTGGAATTTTGGCTTATAAACAACCAGTTTTATGGAATGCTATGAATATATTTATAATTAAACAAATATTTATCTTTTTATGTTTTTGATACGGACTAAGCTAAATATTTATTTATGAACATGTTTTTTATTTCATTTATAAATTTCGCCATTTCAAAGTATAAAATTTATACACGAATAGACAAATGTTCTATTACATAATAAAGATTTCGGAAAATTCAAAGTTAGTAGGGTGCGTGTCCAATTCGTTCGTCGTCATAAATTGTCTCTGGTCGTAAATGTAGGAGAATTTAAGTTTACGAGTAAGCCACTGATTGATATTGGAACCGATGGTCGCATCGAACAGTCTCTCCGGGTTTATGACTAAATTGTTTTTGGTGATTTCCTGGAGTGAAACAGGACCAACATTTACACACGCAATATTCAATTTCAATTTTATATAAATAAATCTACAACGATTTAAGAAAAACACTATATGTGAGTATCCACAACAGAACAACACCTTCTTTACTGATATAACAAATATAGATAAATTTATTATAGACCTCTATGGCAAAATAATAAATATACTAAAAATTCAAATCATTTCACATCAGGTCACTCAACGCACAATTATGAACCTCCTATCTATCTCACCTATCTAAACCTATATATCCTCGAAGGCTCCTACCATACATTTTGTTTTGAAAAATTTGAACCGATTTGGCGACAGTGGCCATGTCTAAGATTGGTCATGTATGTATAAAATATACACTTATATGTAGATAAATTCTGACTAATATGATAATGTCTATCCGGACTCAGGTGTACTCTCTTTCTCATAAACATAATTATTCTTCAGACCTTTACGAACATACCTCTTCGCAATTAAGTTATATAATGTATTCAGGCACTAGACGACGAAGCGTATCAATCTAAAAAGTACTCTTTTCGTGAACCTTATACAATTATTAATTACTATACGAATTACAATAACAAAACATACTTTTTGAGGATTTACCTGCACTGTCAAGTAATCTACTGTTTTCTTAAAAATAAAATCAGCATAATAACACTGTCTAAATTTTAATCTTGAGCCACTTACGCCCTTTAGAACGAAAAGATGTCGGGTACTTCAATTATGTAAATTGTTACATGACTTTATATTTTTATTTATGTTTGTTTATGAATTTTATCTCATAACGCCGAACATCACTAAACCGTTGTCGGTTTATTTGATTAAACTGTATTTAAATTATATTTATTACTATTCAGAGTATCACCATGGAAACGCAATCAACCGCAGAACCCTAAGTTAATTTAAATACTTAATGACTTGGCGTTAACTTTACATTGGTAAGATTTGTGTGTTAATTAAAACATTTTTTACTGTCTATTTTTGAAATTATCGTATAGATCATTACAATATTGTATTTAGATTTTTTTTATTCCATGCCCTGAATTCGTTATAGGATTTATTCCAAAACGTATAAGGTAATTTTGTTATGTGTGTTTTTTTTTAATTAAAATTGTAGGTAGTGTAGCGTGCGACGTCTATTTTTGCTTTCAAATCCTAGACTCATGAAATTTTCTTTATAGATAAACACTTGAGTAAGCAGTAATGTCGTAGGAACTGGAAAATATTAGGGCATTAAATCTACTAGTAAGTAGATGCAACCTGAGAAGAATCAATACATTGCAGTGTCAGTGAGTGTTAAACGTTAAAATAAATAATGACTTGTTATAAGCATTAAAATTAAAAAAGTCCAGAACTAAGGCTTGCCATCATAATCCATAGAAACGTTTTCACAAAATGTAAAATGTTGAAAGATATGAGCGGAAATAAGTGGACAATTGTCGCCCCGGTGAAAACTTTGTTAATTTTTTCCAAAGTTCTTCATCTCGCTTCATCAAGAATTTCACGATTTGCATAGAACTTACAAAAGTTTTGCGCTTACTTGAACGCAGAGAAATTTAATTTTGAAGATGAAATTAATTCAATATTACAACATGGCGACAAACTCTGTTATGGGGTATGGGCGGTGCCAAACTCACGCAACCTTTCTGTTCGAGTCATAGTTATGAAATTGTTTGAGAGTCGACACGAATTACTTCAGGCTTCTATCAGCACTTGGTTGTATCCAAAACTATTGATTCAAACTTCAAGAAAAGAGCGTACCAATTCTTAAACGGCCGGCAACGCACTCGCGAGCCCTCTGGCATTGAGAGTATCCATGGGCGGCGGTATCACTTAACATCAGGTGAGCCTCCTGCCCGTTTGCTCCCTGTTCTATAAAAAAAATACTTTCCAAGTCTTCTTTAGTTTACAGAAATAATGTAAGTAAAAAGCTTTGGCGTATTTTCTAGGCAACAAACTGCGTAACTTCATATACTTATTCATTTTGCCTTCATACCATTCAACTACATGTATGATTAATATTTTATAGGTATCAATAACATACGTATAATGCAATACGTTGCTCTAATATCAAATCGAATCATTATTCAAAAATTGTTTTAAATTTCTCAGAATATTGGTGAATGTCTTGCGTCTATAACCTTTCTGTACAAATATCCCTTTCTATAAATAAAGCTGACCTATTATAGAGCCGTCACAAGCAGGTAAATGGGGCAGTGTGTGGACTTTACGTGATTAAGCACGCCACAAAGCTTTATATTTTTAACTAACAACCCTTTGCGCTTTATTAACTTTTCAATGAGTTTTTACTGGCAACAACTCAACGTTTAATTTGAATAGTATCACGGTAAAAAGATATGAGAAAATTAAGCTTAAACTGTATATTTTATTACTTTGAATAAAGTGGGCTTTAATAGCAAAATGTCTTTGAAGCTATTAATGATCTAACATATTTCGAAGACTTTTCGTGCGACATCACCTCGTAGCATCTGTTGCAGGTATTCATTTTTTCAAATCGTTATTTAAGACATATTTTAATACATATAGTCATGACGTCTAAATACTTTATGATTTTCATTAAATTCAAGGTAAGGAAATGAAACATTTAAGTTTAACTCTCGTACGTCAAAAGTATTGGATATTGACAAAAGTCATAAGCCAAAAATGATTTATTCATATAGGTAAGAATGTACACTTATGAACATCAAAAAAGAAATATACATTGAATGCTTCTAATTTTACATTTACTGCCAGTTCTCAAATCAAGGGCGTAGAACTGAACAGAAAAACAGGCAATAAACTCTCCGCCACTCTTTTTAATCGATTATTTTTTTATTTTACACAACGTTTGTATGGAGCTGCAACCATTACACTATGTTCCACATGACATCTTAAGTAATAAATAATAAGACATATGGACGTCATTTCATGTTCATGTTCAAGTCCAGTGTCTGGATCTCTCCATCACTTCTTGAACTGAAACACTGAAGACGAGGTGCGGCTTTCAATTTCTTTCGCATAATATTGTATATATATAAAACGTTTGTTTAAAGGACTAAAAGTTCTTTCAAATCCATACAACCACTAATACGGATAAGTACTGTTATGATCAACAGGTCCCAGGAATTCTAATTATTTTAAGATATATAAACAATGTCAATTCATAGCGCTATTAACTTAATAATTTTATTTCCTTTAATGATTATAAAATCACATTCGTCTATATTAACTTCATATTCATATATTTTAAAACAATGCCAGTTACATTTGGCATAATTAATTTCAACTGCAATCATTTGTCAGAGCTATTTAACATACGCTACACTAATTAGCTATTAAAAATCAATTTGTGGAAAACAACAGATGCGGTCATGATGACATGACAAATTAATTAGAAAAATGTTTGTATTTTGTAAAGATTCACGTGAATAAGACTATCATCTGCAAATCTGAAGATAATCAATCAGTCAGATAGATGACGAAATGAGGACACTTATGAAAAGACCGACGTGTGCGACGTAGCTGCAACATCTCAGTGACGATGGGCAGGCCAAATACCGACAGACCCGCAGGCACCTTGAAACCTCAAACCCATAGACCGCATGGCCGCCCTTGGGCTAGGTGGACATCGTCTATGGGTGCCAGTTGATACAGAGAGCCAGTGCAGGGCTTACTGGAGGAAAAAAGTGGAGGCCTACGTCCAGAAATGTACCAAATGAAGAGGCTGATGATGATTTTTATTATGAAAAATTGTAACAATAAAACCTCTAAAAGTTAATCCACGAGTGACCAGTGACTATTATTTGAATTTTTTCCCGAATCTAACTTTCAAATACCAACGGGTAATATAAATGACATCCCATACATCCAAGACGCAATAAACTCGCTACGGTGAGCTTTGCATATTTATCCTACAATGTAGCGGTGCACATATTAAAACGGACGCACGCCTCACAATACTTACAGCGACTTACAAAAACTTAGGTACAGAATTTTATATTACGTTTTTAGTGTACCTCTTAAAAATGCATGAAGGGTTATATTCTCCCATTGTATAAATATGGTTTAACATGCTGTTGTACCTGTTTTTAAGAGGCTTTATTATTGCTTACTTCTAGCACATCTTCACTTTAATCCAATGAATGATTTTTCATAAACCTGATACAGAATACACAGATTAAAAAACCTATAATGCTGTTTACATGCTAAATATAAAGTAAATTTGCTTAAATTAGTGAAATATTTCGTATACTTAATATAGGGCATCGGCATATAGCAAGATACACATAAAAGCTGATCTTTCAAAACATCTACATGGGAAAGACCAAAGACTTCTCCTTGGTACCCTTGATTTGTACTTCCAAGAACGCCCCAAAAATAAGTGGATAGAAGAAATAGAAGCTTTGGCAGGAAGCGAATGGAGAAAGAAAACGATAAACAGAGTCAGTTGGAAAGCTGCAGAGAGGACCTGTGAATGGGTTCCGATCGAGAACTGACTACTGAAGGTAGCTTATGATGGACGATATACAAGATAACATGATAAAAATAATGTAAAAAATCCAATTTTGTTTTTGTCATGATTGGAAATTAAACAGGCTTTTATTGTTATATCTATACTTAATATCCATCGGCAAACAGTTATTTATTTTTTGTCAGCTTGTCCGTTTTCACGTTCTATAGCAAATTCACATTGGACCCACTACGTTTTTTATATCATTCACCCATCTTCTTCTGGGTCTTTTTCACTTCCTGGGTAACACTCTGTTACGTTTTAGCTTCTTTTCTGATAATTATTTTAATTGTCAATAAATATATTTACTAACATTGTTCGCTTTTAATTAATCTTGTAGCGAACATAAGCATTTAATTATCTCAATCGTAAACAGAAAGTAAATATTTAATTTTAACGTCAAAAGATGAAACGTAAAGTCAACGTGTTCAAATATTTAAAGGAGAAGTTAATTTATGAAGGATGAAGGCATTCCGTTGTACGCTTCAGTGCTCCCTACATGAAGCATGACACATGTACTATTGCAGTTATGTTCCAGCTATTACGTATACTGTATCTATACAGTAGTACTCGTTTATATATCAAGATGTTAGCGTATGAGATGTTAAGTAGTCGCATAGGAATAATAGTTTAGTACGAAAAATATGGATATTTTTAAAAAGAATAGTCTTGAAACTTATAAGAATATTAACAAATTTTACGATCTCATATATTCAATCGGTTCACCTACAATTAGATATGAACTATAGCAGTTTGTATATTAGCGTACAAATTTGAATTTGGAATTCCTTACCAAAGAGGAGAACATCGTGATTAAAGTGGCCAGTACGAAATACGCCAATTTCATATGAAAGGACCTAATTTACATACAAATTCGTAATTTTAAAAAAAAGTAATAATAGTAAAAATTGTTAAATTTGACAAACTCCGTATGAAAGTGAAGTGATATGTTTGAAGCATCGTGAGAACATGTAAGTCTTGATGCTACGCGAGCCAATTTCAAATTCCCAAGAATGATATTAAGCATTGACAAAATGTAACATCTTGCTTGAAGACGAGTGGAAATTTCACTTCTGTTGGAATATATTTAACATATTCTGTTACTCAGAGAAACTTAGTTTGAATCTCTAATTTATTAAATAATATAGACAATCAAATCAAACTGTATTTAATCCTGTGTAATTACACTTTTGAACTTTAATTTAAGATTCGGTGAAGGACAACAAACAATGATAGAAAACCACCTTCTCTCACTCCAGTGGCTCGGCCGTCCCACATTTCGGGTGATTTAACACCCCGTGGTAGTCCGAGCCGAGGTCCGATTTTCGCAGGATACCGAAAAAGCCAATTCCGGCCTCGGCTCGCTTAAACAACCTGAGCTGAGCTGCCAGGCCAACAGCCAAGTTCCACAAAATAAACGATCGGCCGATAATTATAATAGGTGGTAATTAATTTTCTATTCTGATATATTTTTCCTGTGATCGAATACCGTATGTTACAGTTGAAGATGCTAAATGCGTATTCAACTTAACCTTATACATAAACAACAAGTCTTCATAATATCTCCGTTAAGGACATATAAGTTATCACACGCCTAAAGGACAAAAGGAAGCCTCCGTCATGAACGCCGAGACGTTTGCACATTAATATCTATGCAAGGTCAGTACCGGAGCCATCACGCTCGAAGGTCTTCTACGTAAAGCCATTTATCCTGCTTAATAACTCCTTGGGCCTCATGTGACTGAGAAAAACAAATGTTTCATATATTATTATAGGGTTTAAAGTACTTTACAAAGATTACTTCTAAGACTACTTATACCTTGTCTATACATATATACTATGTCTATTGAATGTATTATAACTGGGAATTAGAACAATAAATCTTCCACCTTCCAACTTCTCCCTAGAGTTGGTAACAGTTTAGCGTTATAATGATTTAATCGCCATTATAAATCTATATATCATTTCTTGGTCATCCATTATGTCCGAGCACCCCATATTGTTAAATATGTCTTAAAATATGAAATAAATCTAATATTGTTGATGATTGGCATGCCCGCTTCTGTATTCTTAAATCACCCGGACACCCAGAAACGTATATTTTGTTATGTTTTTTAGTGAGAATATGTTGTACCTACTACACAATATATTTGACTAGCGGACCCGACAGACATTTTCCACCATATATCAAGCGATGCTTGGATACATGGGTTACCCATGTATTCAGTGTTACACATTGAAAATGTTTAGATGTGGCCAGTTGGTAACATTGCTAATGAAAACTTTTTTTGAATTACAATTTAAGAACTCTTTGGTAACGTAAGTAAGTAAGTACTAAGTATATTGCGTTCATTTGTCAATTGTTTTTCTGAATTATAATAATCTGTTAGCCTATAGATGGCGTACTTGTATTAAATTAAATACGATTTTTAGTTAGCCTTAACCTTAAAAAGACACATAAATTTGACAACTAACATACTACGTATGAGTTATATTTTGAGTAAGGAAACTTGTATTTGTTGAAAAAAAGAAGTTAAAAACGAATTTCGTGTGTTAATACAAAATTGCTTTTTCATATTACCATTCTATTACCTGGATTCAATCTTCAAAGTCTTTAGATCTTTTTAAAAGTAACTAATCTACTTAAAACGTGAAGTATTGTTCTCTTTAAACGACTCCAATTGGAAAATAACTAAAAATAAAATTCAATAAAGCCTTCACACAAGTACTACAAACTCTTTCACTTATCTCCCATCTGCCTTTCTTCGAATAAATTTTTCTTTGTCAATAAATAGAGCTATATACATACATTTGAAAAACGTCCAGCCGATTGGCCACCCTGCGACGGCCAAGCCGAGGTTCGAGTCTCACAGAAGACGCCCTTGCGCTAGTCGCGGGGAAAACCCCCATTCAGGCCGAGATACTCTCGCCAAAACAGCCCGGGCTGTGCTGTAAAGGCCCTTAAGGCCAACAAAAGGCCCTTAAGGACAAAGACCTCACAAAAAAATACTTGAAAAAGGGCGTAATTTAACAGCGAAAATGGCCGAGAAGTTACCTTTAAAGAAGAATCGGACAGACAAAAGTTTTTTTGCCTTGATTGGTTTGAATAAACATAAACTCTTAATAAATGCCTATAAAGTTTAGTACTTTATAATTGAAAAATTGGCGTTTATCCTGTCACGTCAAAGGTTTATGACATGGGTGTTACGAGGGATGCAAATTTAACTGCAATGTTCTACGATAAAAGTGAATTATGTCAAGCCTGTTATCGCATTCACATTGTTTCCCATAACAATGCTGGACGCTTTCATTTCAATTGGGAAATAATTGTACACTTTGAGAGTTTAAAGTGGGTGTTTTGCATACAAATTAATAGACACTTTTTTGCATACATTTCTGAATAATAGCCATTTAACTACACTACATAGTTTGTTAAAAATAAGCGACTAAAAACACCTATGGTGCTATCTCGTTTTATGATCTGGGTGTTAGTTTTTTTTCTAATAAGCAACAAGGTGATCAGCCTTCTGTGCCTGACACACCATCCATTTTTTGAGTCTAAAGCATGTCAGTTTTCTCACGATGTTTCCCTTCACCGTAAAAACGTGACATGACCTTTCTAATATAAAATTTGTATAAAAGTTATCGTGAAATTCAAATAGATAAGCACAATAATTAGTTTTGTTTTATGTCTACCTCCTGTTGTAATTAATAAGAATAAAATTATTCAGATACATTTTACATTATATATTTTATATACATTTAAACAAATTTCCATTTTAATCCAATTCTGGTGCTCTGTGTGCCCTTTTTTGGCAATGGCCCGGTTGTAATTACATCTTTTTTATTCGTTTTCAGGTGTATTTTACTCAATATAATAAGTTAAAAGTTTATATTCAGTTATAGAACTTTTGGTTTGCCTGTGATAAAAAATAAATGACGGTGATATATCACTTAATAAGGTTTTTTTTATAATGAAATTTTAGACGTAATAGACAAGTTTTTGAAATATCAAATTTTTGTCGTCTAGAAAATGTTATATTTAAACTATACGAATACTTAATCTCTGGCACGCTTTAAATTCAGTCTCTTACTGGCATATTATCGGGAAATTTCATTGATCTTGTGCCGGATAGCTAGAAATGTCGACTGCCGGGGAACAGCCGTTCTGTATTATCGCCCCGGTAAAACAATTTGCTTACGTAATCAAAAGGTACGGTGAAAGGAACCGTGGATACTTAGTTCATTCCCTTATACACAAATGAAATTGTTTTGTTTAACCTGTACTACGAATTATTAATAATAACATTTACTAACTATAGACAGAAACAAAATATTATAATAGATTAATTGTTTAGGGTGTTAGATAGTAGGTATGTATGCTAAATAATTTTTGACCTCGTCTAATATGATAATATCAGATAGTTTTTGAACGTCAAACATTACAATTAACTTTTTTATATATAGAAGGGTGGAAATGGGCAACAGCCTCGCCTAATATTAAGTGATACCCCTCCGTGGTATGGGATCCTGTTCACACTGGCCCCGTCCCATCTTCATGGAAACGTCGATGTTGGAGCTGGTTCCACGTAGTTATATTTCTAGTTAGAAACTAAAGAAGAGTAGGTTTTACCTCTGTAAAACCTATTTTTCTTTAGTTCGCCGGCTCATCTCAATGAACATCAATTATAAGTGAACTGTATTACTCACAGATATAAAACCATTTACCAATATCAACATTACATATATAATTACAATTCTAACTACTCAGTGGCCGATATACAAAAGATAGTAGAAATTATATCTAACAGTGCAGACTTTTAATAGCGTAAAAGTCTAATTTGATAATATCTACGATTTAAATAGCGTTTTTAAATAAATATTTTATGAAATTCATTTTATTGTTTCCGTACAAAAGACATGAATAATCAAATCAGAGGCACTCAGTATTAATCACAGAAAAGCGAGATCTTTTAGAATAAAAGATGGAAGTGCTCTTCATTTGTATAGAAACCGACGTCGCTAAAACATACATAAGAAAATTATTTGCATGTATTGATTTGTACAATTTAAAACAGGGGCACACGGGTAGGATATCTGATTTTAAGTGACTCTCTACACCAGAAGGCTCGCGAGTGCGTTGCGGGCCTCTTAGAATTTGGAAATTACGCTCTTTTCTTGAAGGACCCTTACTTGAATTGGTTGGAAAATCTTCAGTGGGTAGCTGGTTCCACATAGAGGTGGTACGGCATGAATAAATAACGCTCAGTTGTGAAACCACGAAGACAGACTTCCGTATACGATTTATTTACGGAATTCCATTCCGTATTCTGGCTTGACATCCGAGGATAAATTTCAACTGCCCTGAACGCTCTCCATGGTAGAAGATGCAGAGACCCACATTTTTCCTCAACGCCAACGGGTCATAATGCTCGGAAGGAATAAATGCGAAAGAAAACAATTATAGGCAAAACCACAAGTCTTTTTTACAATCTTACTTATGTGTAAAAAAAGTTCATTTTCCTCGCTGAAACTCGAGAACGGCTAGAATTGGCTAATTTTAAACGATGACGATACTAAGGTTTAAACGATGGAAAACATAATAAATAAGCAAAGTAAAATACTAAAAACGACAATTGAATTGTCCAATAAAAACGTTCTTTGCTAGGAAATATTTGATGTCTTTTTAGAAATTATAAAATTTGTATTAGTATAATGAGGTGCGATTTTTAAAAATTGTATTTAGTTTTAACACCGGGTCTAGTGTTTATTATATTTTTCAATTTGGAGTAGAAATCTCCTGAGCTCTTTCCTGGCCTAAAGCCTTGCCTGACCTGACGCTATTCCATTACTAACTAAGCAAGTACTAAAAGATTTTTCTAAAAGTACAGATTTCACATATATCAGCAGCCTTCAGCAAATGAGTTTATTTTTACTTGCTTAATCTCTCTTTCTGAGGTATTAATTATCCACGACCGCTCTTTAACGAAGCACTTAACTATTAACAAAAATTCTGACCCTCACACAAGGATCGTGATACTGAAAAATTCAAGGCAACCGCCGAGTATTTTAACTTTCTGAAATTAAAAAAAAAATATTTTTCGTTAAAAACTTCGTTAGTCATATTAGATTAAATTTAAAAAAAAGAAACGAGCTCTCATGCGATGTGTATTTTTGAAGTAAATTCTTTATTACAATTTACTAATATGCAAGACTTTAAACATTACCACACTGAAACTTACCCACATGTAAATAAAGGTGTGGAGTTTCGAGTTTCGCAGAAAGTTAAATGTAACTTCCTAGTTTGCTTACACTTCGTAATAGCTCATACACTCATGACTTTGACTCAAGTACCTAGAATAGACAATGAAAATTGGTCTTTGGAACAGTTTCAGGAACAGTCAGGTCAACTTTACCCACAAAATATACTGTTATTTCATTATATAATACACGACAATAAAACACGATATTATAAATAGTTTCTTTTAATTTCCAAAAGTTTATCCAAGCAAACTATTATTCTAACTTTAAGATTAAATACGCACAGAATATTCATATTTGAGAAAAAGCTTCTACAATTCAGTACAAGAGATCTCTCGGAACCCGTTCCCTTACCTTCTAAAATATGTTTTCAGTTTCGTGGACCGGGTATACACGAGCACTCACCCAGAAACTTTCGCGGCAGCAAGGATAACACGCAACTTATTCTGGTTTATATTAAAATCTAAGTCAAATAAGGGTCATCTAGTTTTATTACTTGAAAAGACTGTCAAAATATCAATTAGCTTGACTAGATAATTTGTTTAAAATAACGAATTATCCCTATAAAACCTTATTAATTTATGTATATTATAGATATATTTTAGTTTCAAAGTCGGACGATTCAACTTGAAAATATTTATAAAATGCCAAATTTTTGGGGTAAAATGTCATTTTCTCGCGGTAAGAAAAGCAATATTTTGATTTACGAAAAAACGATAACATTTGTTTATATTTTATAGCTTTGTGATTAATCGTAAACAAGTATATATTTAAAGGAAATAAATTTTAAACCTATGCATTCTTAATAAATATTTTAATAAATTCTTGCTATTATGACTTATTTGAAAAACGGTAAGTGTGAAACCATTTTCAGGTACAGCACAAAAACTTCAAGGTTCAAGCGAAGTCAAGTAGTTGTAAGTTTTCTTTTAGAATATCGTTTGCTTACAAACACCTTTTTTTTACTCTTACACGTTGATTTTAATTATAACAGTTACCAGAAAATTAAGTTACTAGAAGAATCTAAGATAGACAATAGACAAGGAGAGATGGACTGCCGACTTTCAGTGATTTAAGTGGCACCGAAAAAAGAATAATAAAGTAGGAGCTGTACACCCCATTAGGAGCTGTTCTGCCTTAACCATAGAAATAGATGAATTGAAAAATACATGGTATTCGACCGTAACCTTAAGGACTAGGCTGTTGAGTATATCATACGTTATATGTAATCTATATTAGAGGATACGGTTCGAAAAATCAGTTTTGACCAAATAGTGACATAAAATATGAAACAAGCGTCTCAAAGATGAACATTAAACGGCGATATTACTTTAAATAAAAATGTAAATTGTATTTATTTTAAAAAGTTACAAAAATTTTCAGATCATATTACATTCATTTGCGAAAAGCACCTTAGTGGCATAGTAGAATTATCTTAGAGCTACAAATGGATTCGATTTCCAGCTAATTACGAGCTCGATGACACATTGACGACACATTAAAGACACCCTTTGTCACTGAAGAGAAAGTACCAGCTGTCCATTGAAAACCTCAAGTCAATGACATTAACTTTTAGAATAATATATCTGGTAAATCACAACATAATCGGTATATAAACAACAATTTATTTAAAATGATAGAATAATAATGATAAAGCTGTCTAAACCTTACATTCACGCTACAAGAAGCATAGACAATGTCTAGAGACATAAAAAGTTTAAATATCAAACGTAAATTCCTTTTTTAAATATATTTAAATTATAATATGTGTTCTCTTAATGTATTTCATATATATAACATTTATTATCTTTATCTCTGAACAGAGAAATAAATGCATACAAAATAAATAAACTCTTACAACGAGCTGAGACTTTAATCGAATAATAAAGACACTTTAACGATCTTAACTTATGTATAAATAACTCATAAGGTTTATATGTCAATTAAGTTTAACTAAACTTGTTAACATAACTTCAAGGCCTTGTGGTGAGGGTTTAAATATCTAAGAACTTAGCAATTAGTATAGTAACATGAATTAATTTTTGGGTCGATTTACGATTTCAAAATTAAGATTTAAAATCTATATATAGTAAGTAAATTCAAGGCATTGTAAAATTTTAAAATGTTTTCACATTCAACTTCGCCAAATTTGTATATTGGCTAATTACCATTTTAATACTGATGTATCGCGAACATCAAATGATTACAGTTATTCAACTTCTAGGTTTTTGTTAGAAGTGAGACATTATATTCTAAATTTAAATCACTTTCGTTATTGAACTATATACGTTTGATTTTAAATCTGAATTCAACCGATAATTAAAATTCCAGCATAAAATCCTATATCCATTATAACGTGTTTAAATTGCCTACCCCCAAACGGGAGTAAATATATTATATTAGTGACATATAAAAAGTATGGTTATATCGACATAGGTGCCCAACCCCGCGGTAGATTTTGACAGACGGCATCGGCCTGTCAGGACTTGAGGTGACCTTCACTTACCTACGACCCCGAACATGGTCCACAATCGCCGGGCGCTGTAGGGCGCGCGGCCATTTCTTCCTTCACAGATATGTCATCACCACGCTACGCCATTCACTGCACGTCACTCATATTATAGCCGGCTATCGACGCGATGAGCGCACACCCTCACGGCTTCCCATTCACTGAAAGGCCCGGGCCGCGACAATCTGCGCAGACTCGGATGCGACGATACAGGAGAGACCCCTCTGCTCTCCTTTCACGGGTACGCCTCAGAGGTCAGAGGAACAAACGTGTGTCGTGACCATAAATAAGTAAACCGAGTTCGCGTTCAATCCTTTTCTTAAGGAATTATTTTTTATTATATTTAAGGAATTGCGAAATTCGCATGTCTAATACGTATCTTAAGGTTTTCTTAAAGTGATTAACACCGTTTGTTCATGTATGCATTAGAATAAGTTAGACGCTTCGTTTAATCGATTTCTCGGCATCACTTAAAACGATGGCGAATTATGCAGATCAGTGTTAATAAACACAACGAGATGTTCAAATATTTGTCTGACGTTTATTTAGTAAATAATGTTTTTCTAATAATCCAATTATATACGGTACTAAATAAAAAATATTTTAAATTTACTATTTTCGTTTGTTATATTCAAATGCGTTTAATTATAAGAAATAAAGTTTTGCGTTTGTAGCAAGCGAGCTTAGTGCTCACGTAAATATGAGAAAATATTTATTTACACGTCATGTTGTATATAATACTATTATTCGTAAGCAGTAACCGAGTGAAGCCCATCCATTTAGCGTAGGATTTTAAACTCTATGGTGTCACGTTCGAAATCAGACTACAAGCCAATGATTACAATAAGCATTATTATTATCTCTTTGTAATCTATGGTATGGCGTCTATGGGATCTAAGAATCAGAGCAACCAACCTGATTACCATTAATTTATATAGAGAGGTTACATTTATGATTTTAGTTATATGTTAGAAGAAATAGATAAGAAAATTGATATGGGATTTTATAGATTCAGTTGTACAACACTGCCTATTGCTTAATAGGAATAATTCACATTAAATAATATTAATACCTAAAACTAAAAAATACATTTTCATATTACATGACTCTCAAATCAAAAAAATCTATAATATACTATTAATGTCCTAAGCCTTTTCTCTTTCTTATTTATTATAGCTACTAGTTACACCAAACACTAACAAATGTGTTAAATGATGACGGAAGGAGCATATTATTTCAAGTATAATAGTACTACTTTTAGGTTTAAATATTCACAACGTTGATAAAATTTGGAACCGTTGACATTTTCTATGACTTTTGGGAGGAGCTTTCATTTAGCCCACAAAATTTGGAAGTTGAGAATTTAATCTCTCATTCTCAACTAAAAAATGATAGGATAAGAGGCTTTTTAAGTTTCATTGCCGCCATACCAGCATTAAAATGCCGGATTTTGGTTTATTAGCTATCTGGTTTTTTGTCTTTGAACATACAACAAAAAGAATCTAGTCGCTCTGTTTTTTGAAATAAAAGATAAAAACATTGGTGCTTGCAGCATAAGGTGTGATTCGAATTTCCTAAGCCTTGGGAGTCCCACGTTTTCCACAGGCTCAGTACTGTAAACGTAGTATGTATATAACTCGAATAACTATAAAATAGTAACAGGCACTAATTGGTGTATTGTTTGGGTATTGAAATAATTTTAAAGAACATTACACAAAATAAGTACTTAGAATTTACCTTAACGCTTTTTACCGGATTCTGCCGGTGTAGAGACACACGCAATTTGTATTAAGAAAATAGAATTTTGTCGAAGCAGTCGAACCAATACTTAATTTGGAGGCTCGGGCTTACCGTGCGCGACCGCCTCGCGATTAAGTTTCCTTGTTCGCTCTGTGTGGACGCGCCTAATGCATGTGTCAGCCCATGGTAATGGCTGTATGGAAAAGAATTTAAAAAAATCAGTGGCGCTACAACCTCTTTAAGTCCTGGCCTCAGATTTCAGAATCTGTTTCATGATCATTTTTAAATCTAATAGGCAACTTGGTGATCAGTTGGTGCCTGACACACTTCGTCGACTTTTTGGGTCTAAGACATATTGGTTTCCTCACAATGTTTTCCTTCACCGTTCGAGCTAATGTTAAATGCGCACATGGAAATAAAGTACATTGGTGCACAGCCCGGGATCGAACCTACGACCTCAGGTATGAGAGTCGCACGCTGAAGCCACTAGGCCAACACTGCTTAAGAGAAGAATTTTAACTAAACTTAAATATGTCATTAGAAAGAGGTTTTTTTAAGACTTAGGTATGACTTTCTTCGTTCTCATTATTGTTTTACTTATAAGAAAACCTATTATAATCCTGATTACCAAATTTAGCGAGCACTTTTCATAACTCAGGAAAAAGTTGAAATAAATATGTTTATTTTAGCGACACCTAGGTATATCCATTCGAACTATGATAACAACTCTGCAAATACTTATTTCTATAAAAATCGACGTTTAATGAATAATTCATAATTATAAGCATACTTTTATGAGTTTGAAAACATCCAATATAATGAAATTGCTTAAAATTCTACTGTAACGAGTACTTACAAAAAATTAGGCAAATTAAGAAAACTATTTAATTATTTTTCTCTTCGCTCCACGCAATAAATTCGTCGTAGTAGAACGTAGATATGTAGCGACTTTTTTTCTTTTCCGGTAAAATGTTCTTTTAAGCATTCAGTGCAATTATACTGGGTTCGAGTGGTGTTCATTCAAATAAAATATCGAATTTACTCATTTTGTGCACAAACAACTCAACTCGCAAAAACATTCTTTGAAAAATAGCGCCAACCGTAAAAGTATACAAGCAGAGATTTTTTTTTTGTTTTCTTCACCCATTCTGGGTAGGCAAAGGGCCAAATGCCTATAGAGCCAAGCCATCAGTATATTTTTTTATTGATATGAAATGAAAAGAAACCTAACCTAACTTATTGAATCCAGCCATTAAATCTGATATTGAAACTAATTTGTAAACTTTTAAGAAGTATTTGCATATATAATAAAAACTTTTTTTAATGTATAATCGCAATAGTTATAACTTTATGCCAGTTTCAATTAAAAATCATAAAAACTTCTATGAACTTTTTTTAGTAAAACCTTCGTGGTTGGTTTTTTTCTTTTTAATAGATATTGACAGTTGGGAAAGAAAACGCGAGTGCGGGAAAGGGAAAGAAAAAGCACGAGTGTGTAATAGCCCACATCCCGAACACTAAACGTCCCTGCAATAAGCCACTTTATGAGCAACTCTATTAAAAAATAAGTTTCTCTTCAAAAACAATCTCCAACAAATCATACTGTTATTTTATTATATTTACAAGTATGCTACATCATCACCGATTCGACTAATCTGTGACCGTTTTTATCATATTGTGTTTGAAGTATAAAAATCGTATAAAAAAGTTTTGATTATGGTTTGTTTTTAATAATTAATTGTTAATTATAAGTTTTTTTACTTTATAACTATTTTTAAAGCCATGTTTTATACGAATTATTCTCAATAATACTATTTTTCATACCGTCAAATAGTAATGAATTGTTATAACTGATTAAGTTTTAATTTATTACAAACAATAAGTTGATAACATATAGGTTTTTTTTTAATTACAACAATTAAACATTACAACATTACAACAAACAAATGTTTCCGTTATACGTTAATATATTTTTTTTTTAATTTAATTATTAGCCGGAGATGTAATAATAAATATTGCTGGGTAGCCCTTATTAAAAATTGCGGTATCTTTGGGAATCCGAAGTCACGAAACTGGCAACATTCATTCTGTATGTCTTTTTGATTTGATTCTTTGCCGTGTCGTTTCGGGTAGGTTTTAAATCTCTCTAAATCGTCTCTTTTGCTAAGTTTTATGACATTCATATTTTATTTTTCTAAAATATATTAATCTAAAAGCTTATAGCCATGACTATTTTAGCAAAATACGTAAATAGTGTACCAAATGAATGTTGTCGGAGTTTGACATCAATCATGCACAATCGGTAACCTATTGTTTGTGTTAAAACGTGTAACTTGGATTTCAGCGAAGGCTGCCAGTATGAAGTTCAATAAACTGGTTACGTCGTCCAGAAGGAAAAACAGGAAGAGGCATTTCAGCGCACCTTCCCACATTAGAAGAGTTCTTATGTCCTCACCTCTGTCGAAGGAACTTAGACAGAAATTCAATGTGAAGTCGATGCCCATCCGTAAAGACGACGAAGTACAGGTGAATATCTGTATTTAATATATTAATGTGGTCACTGCATTACTTTTGTTTAGTAATATGAATCCTGGTAGTTAGTAAGCAGTAATTGTATTATACGACATTTATTGTACACGTGCTTCTAACAAATCAATGCAAAACAAAATGATGATGACAAACCATTCTTAGACCACAGTTGTTTGTTGTAACTGAATTGGTAGACTAGAGGTTTTCTCTAGTTAACTTTGAAGGTTATAGCTGATCTGTGCCATGGTGTATAAATGGCTCTGATTGTTTTGCAATAACAGAACTTAATGTAAAAATTTAATAATGTACCAATTACGCACTGCAATATACAAGATGCTTACTCGTAAGCTTTTTGCTTTATTGTAACAGATCACACAAATATATATACTCTTTGAAACAACGAGTTTAAATATAATTTAGGCCCTCGATAGCAATACATTATGTGCCTACAATGGTTGTATGAAATTATTGAAATATTTCATCATTTTAAAAGGTATCACAAATCTTTCTTTAAATATTTTTAACCTTACCTTTAATAATTTATAATAATATATTTATTATTATATTATAACATAATATTTAATAATATGCTTGGCAGGATGGTTATACCAGTCAAAACCATTTATGACGACATCATGTAGATCAACATACTAGTTATAATGATCAAAGGGCCTGGCTCTATGTAAAATAACAAAATTTACAACTTATTACATTTATATCTTAATAAACATTGGAATAGTTAAGGTATACATGAATATTTACTTTCATGCTGAGTTTTTGCAGTTGATAATTTAAAAATAGTTACTTTTTTGTATAATGACCAAAATCTGGCTGAATCATTTTCTATGTTAAAATAAAAATTACAAATCTTATTACATATTTTATATCTTAATAAACATTGAAATAGTTCGGCTAGGTATACATATATATTTACTTTCATGCTGAGTTTTTGCTGTTGATAATTTAAAAATAGTTACTTTTTTGTTGACAGGTTGTACGTGGTCACTACAAAGGACAACAAGTTGGCAAAGTAGTGCAGGTGTACAGAAAGAAGTTTGTTGTATACATTGAGAGGATTCAGAGAGAAAAAGCCAATGGAGCCAGTGTATATGTCGGCATTCACCCTTCAAAGGTTTGTTTTCTATGAAATTAAAATTGCTAGCTAATAAGGATATAGCTTGTATTCCATGATAAGACATATTAAAGGCATAATTCAAAATTATTTATGCAACAATATACTATGTCATATTTTAAGGGCAAGAAATGCCCTTAAAATTAGACATGTCAATCTAAGTGATGATAAATTTTATACAAAAGCATTTTCTTTGACACACAATATGTGAAAACATTTGTGTGTAAAGATTATGTGACTGCTGAGACACTTCCATGGCTCTGATATATTAAATTATAATTTAAATAAATTAATATATACTTAAACTTTTATAAAAAAATCATGTTTTGGTTTCAGTGTGTTATCGTTAAACTGAAAATGAACAAAGATCGTAAGTCCATCTTAGACCGTAGAGCGAAGGGCAGATTGGCGGCACTTGGCAAAGACAAGGGCAAATACACTGAGGAGACTGCCACGGCAGTTGAGACCTCGTAAACATAGTTTAAGGAACAATAAAAATATTAAAACAATACTACTTTTATTTTAGACTTGCTTGACAATTAGTGTTAATAATAATAATAAAAGTTAATTTAAACCTCTAACTATATAAAGGTCAAAGCACACAAACTCTGAAAGGGATCGTCACCGTATCACCTCAACCTGTTGAGCTGTTCAGTATTGTTTGTATGAAACTCCCTCCTGCAATGCATACTAATCGTAACGTAACAGGCTCCGAAATGCGATACGTGGTCAACTTGCAGTTCCTGCGCTTGCGGCTCTCCGTACCCTAACTCACGTCTCTTCGTCACCCTTCACTCCCTTAGAGCTGGTTGTTGTCCCAACTCTTGAATGTTCTAGACTAGCTCATTTGACTAAACTTTAAGTCGATTATAGTTAGTTGGTATAATATGCTACCAACATACAACGTAGTTATGTAAAATTTAGTATTATAAAGAGCGTCTTTTCGTTTATATAAGGAGATTTTAAGCTGACAATTTCGAAGTATTTTTCATAAATTTTAATAACCATCATTTATAAATAAATAAATTACTATATAAAGGGGCACCTAAAAAAGCTAAGGCTGACTTAAATGGAACTTGTCTGTAGACTGCCCGCATAATTGCGGTAATAATATAATAGTGTAAATTAATACGCCTGATGTGGAATTCCAGCAATTTTTTTCAGAAATTTTTGATAATTTATTTTAAAACCGCTTACACGGCCAAACAATAGGAATTCATCGGCAATAAAGACAAAGAATTCTGAATCTTAATTGAATAAGTTACAAATATAAAGAGTGTGGCCTCCTTTTAGCTCTTACCAAAATCACAGCTTGATGGTTTTATTTATCCTAGGCATGCATTTCACGATGTTAACCATTTGAGTGCAGACTCGTCGAGGAGGGCGACCGCGAACCCCATGAAAAATATTTTTTAAGTGAAACTTCTTTAGAATCGTCAATCGTGATTTCAAAGTTTTCATTAAAAACTTTTTGAAGATTCCACTTCTAACATGTCTGAATTGCACACATGCATCTTTATTGGTTTTTCCTATTAATTTGTTTCAAAATAAATACCTTAAACATTTTATTTATCAATGAAAACATACAACAAGAAATTAATAACACAAATTAAAGGTTTAGAAACACTACTTACTTAAAATGATTTTATTTCTTGAACATAAATTAACAAAATCAAACTATACCAATAAAAAACTAGAAATACGTAGAAATGAATTCAGAAATAACCTTTAAGTAGGTAACCGATAGAATAATATTCGAATCGTGCTCCTAGTTATAGCGCCAGCTTTCGAGAAGTAAGCCGAAGAAGACGGTGACACGCCAACAGTGTTATGACACTGTTGGCGTGAGAATGTATGCCTTCTCCAGGATTCTAAAGCTTATTCTTTTAATTAGAGGCGCAGTTGTATATAAGCTATATTTGTATGCCTGGCTTTGACTAGTTCTCATAGGCCGGGTTCCCACTACGCCGGACCGGCAGATCTGCCGAAAACCGGACAGAGTGTTCACATTACATCGGAATCGGATCCCGGAAGAAATTCAGACAGTCAAGTTCTTACCGAATGACGTGAGTGGAACACGGGCGGGGCGAGGGGAGCACGAGTGGGGGACAGATACCGGCACAAACTCGTTCACATTACTCTGGGGCTCCGGGCCCGGTCGTTCTACCGGCAATTCGTAGTGACAAAACGCTCGGTAAAAATGCCGGGCTCGGCAACAATGCCGGACCAGGAATAATGTGAATAGCTTCATATAAATTGTACAGCCAGTTATAGTCTCCACGAATAACTTCTCGTGGATTTCAATAGTCATCATTATCGATATGATCAGTGGCTGACGGTATTACCCTAAGGCCAGGTTCCCACTACACCGGACCGGCAGATCTGCCGCGCCGGTAAATCTGCCGGAAGGATGGCTGTACAATTTATATGAAGCTATTTACATTATCCCGGGTCCGGAATTTTTGCCGAGACCGGCTTTTTTACCGAGCGTTTTGTCACTACGAATTGCCGGTAGAACGACCGGGCCCGGAGTAATGTGAACGAGTTTGTGCCGGTATCTGTCCCCCGCTCTCCCTGTTTGTTCTCCCCTCGCCCCGACAAATTTAACTGAGGTAAGTAAGTCAAGTGACTGTCTGAATTTCTTCCGGGATCCGATGTAATGTGAACACTCTGTCCGGTGTCCGGTTTCCGGCAGATCTGCCGGTGCGGTGTAGTGGGAACCGGGCCTAATATCCCGAATAGTTTGAAGTCTATCGTCGTTGTAATCTGTTTTCTCCAGTGTTGCCAGATGCGAGAATTTCTCTACCGAGTTAGGGGCACAGAATATTTGGGGGTTTTCTTACAATTTAAAACCCACGCCAAATACAGATTTTAGCTATTGTATACCACGTTCCTTATTTTAAAACTAAATTGTAGTATGGACACATCGTAAGTATAAGATCCCTGTGGTCTTCTGTAACCAAAAACCTAATAAAACTTTATCCTATCAATCCATTTTCTATTACAGATACATTGCATAATGTCTTTTATTTCCCAACATGATCACCACTTTAAATAACCGCACCATGGCACCATCCGCTTGGTGAGGGCATCCTATGGGATTTCTGGGGGGAAATCAAATTAGTCTAGGGGTATGTCGCCGATACCATCTGGCAACACTAGGTTAAGGGTTTTACTACAATCTACAGCACCGATTTAAGATTATAAAACTTAAAGAAGCTAACCTAAAAAATACTTATACTTCAACTTTTGAGGTTATTAGGAATGTTTATATTAAATCTACTGTGTCTGTTTAGTTTAGTAAGCAACGTATGATTTTTTTTTTGTTGCAGCAGAATCCTGGTTAGCTATTAATACAGTATGGACGTACCAGTTTCGGCGTTTGCAGTGTACAATTTGAACAAACCTAAAAAGAAAAAAAAATCTAAATCGAAAAGCAAACATCCATTATCATCAAAATGTAATTCAACTATAAACGAAAATATGATGGTAAAAATAAGTGCAAAACTTAATAAAAAGGAGTTTAAAAAACAACCAAAAAATAAAACGAAGAAAAAACTATTTAAAAAACTTAAAAGATATTCAAAAGTTAACAGCAAACAGAAACTTCAGTCACTAGATATATCTGATAGTGATGATATTCCTGATCTTATACCTGGACCAAACAAAGATGTTGTCAATGGTTTGGAATCAAGCAAAGCTGAGTTAGATGAATGTTCAAATTTAAGCAATGCAAGTTTTGAGTTAATGCCAGTTCATACTGATAGCTCAGAAGAAGCCATTAAAATATTGAAATGGATGATTGCACCATACAGTGTTGAAGATTTTCTTAATCAAATATGGGAAAAGAAACCTTTACATATTGCCAGAGATAAACCTTTATATTACAAAGAATTGATTTCTACACCCATTATAGATACTATGCTAAGAAATGAAAATATTCAATTTACTAAAAACATTGATATTACATCATATATTGATGGTAAAAGAGAAACACACAACCCAGAAGGTAGGGCTCATCCTCATTTGGTATGGGATTTCTACTTGAATGGGTGTAGTATTCGATTATTAAATCCTCAAACTTATATCTCACACCTTCACTTATTAAATGCCACTCTGCAGGAGTACTTTCACTCATTTGTTGGAGCTAATGCTTACTTAACTCCTCCTGATAGTCAAGGATTTGCACCACATTATGATGACATTGAAGCTTTTATTTTACAAACTGAAGGAAAAAAGCATTGGCGAATTTATAAACCCCGGGGTGATAGTGAATTTTTACCAAGAGTTTCCTCGAAGAACTTCACAGATGATGAGATTGGTGAACCAATTTTGGAAGTGACTTTAAAAGCTGGTGATATGCTCTATTTTCCTAGAGGATATATCCACCAAGGAGTTACTATAGATGGGCAACATTCTCTACATGTTACAATAAGCATGTATCAAAAGCATTCTTGGGCAGATTTGTTTGAAAAAATGTTACCTGCAGCATTACAACTCGCTGTTCATGATAATGTAGAACTTAGGTATGGACTACCAGTTGACATTTATGATAATTTTGGCTTAGTCCATTCAGATTGTGACACACCACGTAAGAAAGAAATACAAGATATAATATTTAGTTTATTTGATAAGTTAAAATCACATTTGCCTTTAGATGAAGCTGTTGATCAAATGGCTAAACATTATCAACGAGATGCCTTGCCACCTGTCATCACAGATTTAGAGAAAGCAGTTACTGTGTTTGGTGACACTGATATTATGGTGGATGATGGAAAAGTTATAAATAGGGTTGAAATAAGTCTTGATACAAAAATAAGGCTTCTCAGAAAAAACATAATAAGAATGGTGTCAGAAGACAGTATCAGATTGTACTATTATGTTGAAAACTCCCTAGAGTATCATGGGAGTGAATTACCATTTTTAGAAATAGAAGAAGACATGGCACCTGGCATTGAGACACTTATAACTTCATACCCAGAGTATATTACAGTTGAAAATCTAGATTTACAAAATGATACAGACAAACTGCAGATTGCAGATGCATTATGGAGTAGGGGCCTGATAATGACAGAATACCCTTTAGAAAATATTGATGATGAATAAACATTGTAGGATTTAATATTTTTTTATTCTTTTGCACTCGAACATTGTCATTACCAATGACAAGAAATTTCAACAAGGTAGTTCTAAGTACCTTTTAAAATTAGGTTACAGTATGGGTTGTAATAAGCTCTGTTAAGTTTAGATTTCAAGGTCTATTTGAAGAACAGCTTATCATCCTCTCTAGGTCTGGGCATAAGGTTTGATTTCTGTTTCATGATAATTTTATAGACAGGTGATATGTAATACATACTTAATACCCTTATTGGCTACTATTATGCCCTGACTCAAAACCATACCTTTCTTTGCAATCATGTACACATAAGCTCACTTGGAAATAAACATGGCTGTATAGACCATATTTTGTATTGTGTAAACTGTAAGGTCTGCAGCCCTAATAATAGTTACTATATATGTTTTTTAAGAATATTCCAGAATAAAATTCAAAGTGAGTTTGATATAATATGTTTGCATTACACATTGCACAGACAAATAAAACATTGAATGCTATACAAAATTTATTTTAAAAAAAGTCTTAAAAATGTTTGAGTAATTGAGCACCTCATTCATTTTTGTAGCCTTTAAAATCCATTAATAAGGTTAAGGCAAGTATACATAGAACAAATCAAACCCTCCAGATTTTTGTTGGTGTAGATATGCATATTAAATTCACATTATATACATGAGCTTACATAGTTTCACAAATATATGACTTTAAATTACAACATTTTATGAACTTAATATGGAATATTTAGAACTCAACTACAGAGAAATATTTTAGGTAGCAGTTAAGTAACAATATTTTTTTCTACTATATGTTAGATATAATAATACTGCAGGTTACAGTAAAGTTATGGACTAATATATTTTATTGAATATTCATATTGTTACATTTGATTAATATATTTGTATTTCATGTCTGTTACAATAAATATAAAAGTTTCCAACTTTATCAATCAGAATTGCATCTCCATAGTTCTTTCTGCCTTAGGGATGGCTGTGTAATAATTATGTCGTCTGAAGACTTTAATATCTATGCCATTATTTCAGTTTGATGATTACGTTCCTCCATATTAGCTTTGGATGCACATTTGAATAGTTTTTTAACTTCATTGTTCAAGCCTTCACGATTTCTTGCTATTTCTATAGCATAAAATTGGACACGTGGAACTAAAATTGTGTTTGATTCAGAGTAATCACCATTTGTATCTGCTCTCATCAATGTACCAAAACTGTAATCCTCAACAATAGTTTTAAACTTTTCGCAGTATGCTCTCCACTTGGCTTTATTAACGTTATTTTTTATTTCATTCTCCTTAATGTAAGCAACATCTAAATCTGGAAAATCTTGCCTGAAGTGTGTATAAATAAGATCATCGTGTGGGGTCAATTTTAGCCATCGGGTATCTACTGAACATAAAACCTGCCAATGTTTATGAATATTTATGTAAACTTTTTGATATATCATTATTATGCGCACTATAACATCAAGTAACTTACATTAAAATAAATATCGCTGTGTTCCATAGCTCTAGCAGCCCATAAATGTTCTAGGGTTTCATCGTTACCGAATTCCTCTGCTGGTCTCGTCAGAACATCCTAAAATATGAAGACATGAAACAACTTCGTAAAAATATCAATTTTTCTCTAATTCAATTTTATTATATTGGCGACATCATCCTACCATTCTTATTTACAAGTTATTTAAAACTATCGTTATTACACCTGTTAAATTAGTAATATTATTTGTTATCTCAATTAATAACAATCTAGAAATAGATAATTTTTTTATAAGCTTAATATATAATATTTCAATTTTGAAAAGGTTATACCATAACCAAAGAGCAGGCTACTAATCTGTATTCTGTTATACCAATAAGCAGTGTTGCCAGTCTGCCAGATAGTCCCGACGACGTACCCCTTCTTCATGTAGTGCCTTTCCAGTTTCCATTACTGGAGGTTGGCGGTCAGCTCGACATATTTCTTCTTATTCTTCGCCAACCGCATCTGTTGTTCTAAGTTGGCCACTCCCATCCATTTTCTGATATTGCGAGGCCACGACTTCTTTCTTCTTTCCTTGCCCATTATGATGACTTGAAGAAGTCCGTATTCTTGAAAAAACTAATTCTTTCGTATAGTTATTATTAAATTTTTACGTAATTTTAGAATTTGGAGACAATAAAAATCACATCGTTCTTTGACAGCTTCAACGAATATACAATTAGGAAGGCAATTCTTACGATGTGTTTGTACTTTAATTTAGTTCCAAATTAGGAACGATATACAATATCAATAAACTGTGTTTGGCGTCTTTTTTAAATTTCCTCTAAAACCCCCTTCACTCTATTCTGCCCCTAACTCTGTTGAGAAACCTCTTTAAAGATAATCTAGAAGAAACATTGCTATTATGTAAGCTATATAGTAATGACTTGGTTTAGTGTATGAATTAGCAATAGTTTAACACAGCTACATTCAGAAAGGAATGAACCAACAAAAGGTTGATGTAGTAGTTTGTGACCTAGTAGAGTTTGAAAGTTATACATGATAACAATGTAACTTTTCGTATTATGTAAGAAGTAAAAACAAAGTCTGTTACTTTTGTTCTAATTACAATCTTATTTGGAAAGAAGATTGTTATTAGAAGTAACACTCTTTAATAATAATACCACAGGTTAAACTGGTGTAATAGACATATTATTTTGTCTACATGTACTTTAATTTACCGGTTATTCCTAAACGTGGTACAAAAGGGTAGAATGAGACAGCGAATACATATCTTTCAACATTATGTCATAAGAAAGTTTTGCAAAAGAGCGAGATAAAGTATTTTCCATCAACATCGTTTGAATCACAACATTTTTGTGATTTGATTGGGACGTTTAAGAAGAAGGTGGCGCATGCGCGTTATGCCGACGCCATCTCTAAACTACTGTGCGTAATACTTGTTGAAAATTTCACTGTACTGAGTTAATTTTATGTATGTTAATTAATATTTTAAAGTGGTAATAATGAATTTAATGTAATCTTAATAATAAAAAGTGATAGTGCTATGTGACCAACGGTCGTCTTAAATATATCGACGCTGACGGCGGGTATCGGTGTTGCGGAAGTTCTTAGTCAGATGTAGCAACGCATATTTTTATAGCTATTTTCACTGCAATCTTTACATATTGGTGTCGTAAGATTATAGTACCTAACTTTTTAGTGTAAACTTATTATTGCTACAATTTAAAAATAAATAATTCTTAGGTAGGTGTACACAGTAGTGATAAAAAAGCGGGCAATTGCTGTAGCGTTCTTACGCGCGTTCCGCGCTTATACATAGACAACAGTTTGTGATATGTATGAATTATTGTTTTGGGTCAAAGACATTTCAGTGTGTTAACCTGTATCGACAACAGTGAAACCTCGATATTAAATGTTTTTGAAATAGACAGCGAAATAATAGTATTTGTTTATTGAAATGAACTCTGCATTAAAACCAGTACTTCCACAACCGGGCGGACCTCAACCGGGTGGTCAAGCTAGTCCTGCTAAAGGTAATGTGGCTAACGCTAATCACACGGTGGGCTTACCCCAGGGCGCGCAAAATTCCCTCCTTCCTGGTACAAACAATCTTGTAGGCCAGAATTTAATTCACCACATACCTAATCCACCACCGGTGCCCGCCCACGCAGTACCATCGATGGCGCCAATTTCAGCTAACATGGCTCAGATGGCACAAAATATGAGCCATCATGGCAACCTCTCACATGCCACACAAAATTCAATAACTCCAACCAATGTGGCAGCAAGTCCCAGCAAAAGTGCAACAACAAGTGCTCCTGCTCCATTAAGTCTTGTGCAAGATAAACCAGCAACACCTCAGCCCCCACAACCACTTGCCTTAACAAGAACACCAGAGAAGAAAGAACCAGATTCAGCAGCTCAAGCAAACGGTGCTATAGACTCTCCTAAAACTGGAAGTAGTGCACCAGCTCCATTAAAGCCACAGAATCCAGAAACAAAAGATAAGCCAGATATAGCTAAAACATCACCCAGTACTCCTAAACCACCTGAGAAACCTGTAACATCTCAGAATATACCACAGAAAGCAGAAACATCAAATAGTGGAAGTGCATCAGATCCTCTTGTGCAACCTAAAGTAGCTACAGCTAATGAGCCACCTGAAAAGTCTCCTTCTAAACCAATAGAATTAAAATCTGCTCAAACAGCGGATGTTGCTCCAACACAAAGTGACAATAAACCAACACCTGAATCTGCAAATGAAAATCAGTGTCAAGCTTCCACCATGCCATCACTTGGACCAAAAGAATCATTACCAATTGAAAATTCTAAACCTGAGCCAAAATCAGAAGAAAATGGAGAAAGTTCAGAAATCGTACCTAACTTAGAAGAAAAGGTTGTTGCACCAAAAGTTAATGAAGATTCATCAATCAAATCAGAAGAAGATCCAACATCAAAAGAAGACAAAATAGAAGAAACTTCAGATTCTAAGACTCCAGTAAAATCTGAAACTAAAGTAGCTGCTAAGTCAACGCTGAAGTTAGCTACAGTCACTCCTATGAGAAAAAGAAGACTAGCATCTGAAAAAAGTGAAACAACATCAGCCAAAAAACCTGCTGAAGAAAATACACCTGACACAAAAGCTAAGAGAAATCGGACTAAGGTAAATATTATGGCTCTATTTCATCAATTTTGAATTTGCATTAATATGGCTTTGTTCTAAAACTAGATATAGTATTAGTAAATGTTATGGATACAGTTCTAACTTTATTCCTGATTTATAGGGGAAAAAGAAAGATTAATATGTATCATTATAAATAACAATAGTTTGCCAGAATAGTTGTAATATTTTTCTGTATCTCCATTTTCAGGTTCAATTATACCAGTCACCCACACCAGAAATAGCGATGGCCACAAAGTTGTCTGCCTCAGCTGCAGGAAGATCAACTCCAACTAAACAAAATGATGACAAACTTATTGTGTTTTATAAGTATGTTTTTGATACAAATTACATTATAGAAGAAAATTTTCTATACATATTAAAAAATATATAATTTTATTAAATAACTTATTATTAATAAGTTGCTATTTTTTTCTAGAAATGAATACCTGGCTGTAAGAAATGCTGAAGGAGGTTTTTATGTATGCCAAGCTCTGCAGAATGTATACCGTACTACCCGAAAAATTAAAATAAGGTGGCTCTCACAAGATAAAGGTGATCCCACTGGAGAAACATACAAGCCAGACTTTTATGACGTCACTGGTAAGGATAAAAAAAACACACAAATATATCTCAAAATCTTTGACCTCTCAAAACAACTTGGAAATACTATGTGGCCAACTTACATTTTATAATTTACAGATATGGAGTGTGTACTAACTACACTATCTCTGACACGGTCTGCAAGTGGAGGCGGGGCGTGGTTACTGCGACCGGCCGAACAAGCTCGCGCCACTTCTATATTACAGAGAGCACTGAAGGCTGAACAAAGTGGGGCCAACATACACTTGACGGAGGAACACCCTGATGGACGTGAGTTGCAACCATCCAATTAAAACCATCTTTACACAACTCTCAACTTTAACTAACTCTATCTGAAACCACAAAACCACAAACCTTCTTCTTAAAAAAAATTTTTAAGACAAGAAATGACTTCTAGAATCACCGAGACCAATTTCATTACATTACTATTACTACTGTTAATGTGAAACTGTGCGGCGTAAAAACCGCCGTCACAGTTTTGTTAACTAATAATTCTTATTTACTACTTTAATTTTTTTCTAATAAGATAATTGTTATCCAACTATTCTGACGTAAGTGTTATCATTCCAAAAAAGCAGACTAACAAAAATTTGTTCCATAGTTAAGCTTTATTACACCCCGTATTCTATAAGTTATTTTTTTTAAGTTGTGTTTTTAATTATTTACAGAATAAATATCTTAATTATTTACAGTTTTAAAGGATTAATAATGAGTTGCTATCATAGACTAACATTAATTTGACTAAAGGAGGCAAGAATTATTCTATACATCTTCTAAACATTTTCATCCATTAAAACTGTATTTTAATAATTGTTTTTATTATTTATATAAATAGATTTTAATAATTTCACTATTCATTTCATTTAACAAACTAACCTTTAACAGTCATCCACCATCATTAACTTATTCTGTTTTATCTTGGTTGTAGTTGAAATTACAGCATATTTTTTTTCTACAGTTTTCAAACATTTAATCAATGTTTAATATTAGTAACGAAATTTGGATATAGTAACTGTATCCTTAGTAACTAACTTTTTTGTCTGAAAAATCATAGATTTTTATGATTAATTTTAAACTTGATTTTACCATCACCTAATTATAAACATTAAACAAACTTACTAATAGCATTGATAACTCTACTCAGAAACCTTCACCATTAAAAAATATTTATAAAAATAAAATTATTATTACTAAACATTTGGAAAAGCTGAACTAACCTAAACACTAACCCTGGAGGCTGTTAAAGGAAAATAGTGAAATATTTAAATCTGTTTGTCAGTGGATCTCTCGCTGTACACAGACGAGTCACAACTCGACAAGAAATCGAGGAAACGCTCCAGCTCAAAGTCTTCGCCTAATTCGAAAGAGGACACTGATACTTCGGTAAGTTATTTTTTTTAATTTCCCATACAAAAAAAACTATAATTATAGATTATACGTCCATTCCATTTTCAAACTCACTGACAAATCAGTGTTGCTGTTGACAACATGTAGCTGTTGAGTACAATAACTGTCAAAAGGCTTATCCCACCATTTATAAGTATTCCGCCATAACACCTGTGTGAGTAACAATTGCTAGAGTAGAAAATTTTATGGGCCCTCAAATTTGGGGGCCCCGCGCTCAAAACTCTTAAATATGTCTGTATTGAAAGTGTTACTATCTCTAAATTTTCCGATATTATTATTTATTTTGTAATGTTTTTTGTTTTATTATACCTTGAGATATAATTATAGAATTTGCCCTTGATAGAATTTGCTACAGGCCCTGCGCTGGCTTAATCCGGCACTGCTCCACAGTTTACATAGTACACACGAATTTCATTTCTCTTTCAGAAGGAAGAAGCGTCTCCTAGTAAAAAAGCCCGAACGACACCAAAGCGCAGTCCGCGCTCCGCGAAAAAGAGAAAGTCCCCAAAATCGGGCAAAAACCCCGCTAAAGCGAAATCATCAGGTAGTACGCCCAGTGTGGCGGTCACAAGCAAGGTAGGCATAGTACGGCGGATTTATAGACATGTACGTACTGCTCTCATCTCACTTACATACATTGTGGATTGTGTGGGGTTGCCACTTTAATACCAGTGGAGTTAAAAACTTTTTTTTAACAAAAAATAATATTTGTTTAATGGGAGTGTTAAAGTGGTGAGCCTCTGTGTGTATGTGTGTCTGTGCCGCCCCCGTACGGTTTGGATGTGCGATACGATGGGCTTCGTCTGTTTAGAAGGAATTAACTTAATGAGAATGATTAAAAAAGTATTTATTTTACACAGTCGTTTTTTTGTATTCTGAAATAAAATATATTCTATGAATAATTCTGAACAGACGTTGGCGCAGTGTTGTATGAATCTCGAATAGATCTAAGAATGATAATTCAATTGGTGCAACTCGCATGTTATAGTTAGAACGCGATTCAACTTTCGTCAGTTATTTTGATTGGGTCGAGGTATTATTTATATTTTTATTTTCACACATACATTCGCAATTCATTATTTTATGAAATCTTTGCTAACCCAAAGCCACTAATATACTTGTTGTACATACTATATCCGTCTATTTTATGAAAAATGGCCAAAAATCTAGTAAAAGAGAAAAAACATCGTAGTCCTTAATATACTTTTAGACTAACAATTAAAGTCATGCATCATCCATTGCTTGCTTAAAGTGTGAAATTTTGTTTATTTAAATACATTTTCTTTTCTTCAAAATTTTTAATATTAAGCATGTTTCTAATGCATGTAATGTGATGCTCCTATTTATCAAGATACATATTACATTCGAAAGGATGTCTATGGGTACAAAAAGTGTCGCATCACAGCTTTTGTGCCAGGCTTAACAGGGTTCAATAGAGAAGTTTTATTAACATTGGGCTTATTTTTCTCGTTAGTATTCAAAATAAGAAATATTTATCTTAAAAACATAATTGTATTGAGACATTGAAATGGTGGCTACTAAGATAAACACGCATTGAAATAAACAATTAAGAACATGGTGCTTCCATTATAATTTCTAATATACATTATAATGAAACTGCAGACTTTATAAAAAATAATCCCAGTGTTATTTACTTTTATAGAACCGTATTATAAAAACTGAATTCTTGACGTACAATTAGTTATAGCGTTTACATTAAAATATTTTGAACAGACGGCCACAGCTGTGTCGGAGAAATCGGATAAAAAAACTCCGACCAAAAAGACGCCCACTAGATCGACCAAAGCCACACCGGCCAAAACCTCGCCGGCCAAAACGGAATCGCCGGTGACGCGCAAGGGCCGAAGGGCGGCTAAAGGTAAACAGTTTATTCTATAGGTTTTAATGGTTGTACCTTGTTAAAATGTTTATGCGTTTTATCGATTTGTAATGTGTTAAAGGTCGTTGCAACTTTGCTTTATAAATATTGTAGAATTATCTATATTAACTTATAGAATTATCATTATCGTTCAAGTAGTATGTAACTAGAGGGGATTTCTTTGATTTTCTCATTTGGTGATTACGTCAACAATAATTATTTAGCTTTTTACACATATTATCAACACATTGTCTATGCTCGAAAACGAAATGCATTTATTATTTTTGAGATCTTTGCTTACTTTTGCTGACACGAGGAGGGGGGGGGGGGGTAAATTGCAGTAAATCTGCTTACGTTATACTTGAACGTTAGGGGCCGTTACTATGAAATTACGTACACGTACGTATACGTAGAGACGAATGTATGTTTTAAAATATTTAGTTTTTTTTAAATTATAAAGCAAAGTTGATACTGGTTTAATTAAGTGTGTTTTATTTGACATTTGTAACTACAAATGAATGCTTGTTATTACAAATAAGAGCAATGTTTTTCCAAATGAAACAATGTAGTTTTTGGGCCTTAGTTTAGCTTAATAAAGTACATATGTAGACTTTTATTTTTGCATTCTTGTGAGACCGATACACTTGATGTCTAAATATTCAATCAATTTAATAGCTACTCCTTCATTGAAATACAAAGGCCTATAGTTAGGCCCGATATTCTGCAGTCTTGAATATTTAGACACACTTCTGTCTATTAGGAAATTTTGTTGGTTTTCGTAGACGGGTCGGTTAAATTAAATATTGAATTGTCGCTTCGTCTGTAGTTAGAGGTGTTCTAAGCTAAACGTGCGCTTTGTAAAAATATATATTCTGAATTTATAATTTTCTTGTTAATTTAAATACTATTCTTCAGAATATATGTTATTTGTGTGAGTGGTATGTGCATCGCGATATTTTAGCTTAGAACATCTGTTAGAGTAAGTTCTAAGCTAAAATAGTGATATAAGGTGTTCAACCGCCACTTGGGTCGATTTTGTGATGGCTCAACTAAAATAAATATTTACGAATACTACCGAGTATTATATTTATTTTGTACCGCCCATAAAACTTGCCTTGAGTAGATGTTCAATATTTTGTATTTTTTTATTAATTATCCGTTTTATGGGCCGAGCTCCGAATTTCGATACTAAATTTGTTGTATCGCTTTTTTAATTAATTTTCTATGTATTTTCGTAATTTCATACGATTCTCGAAGATGAAGAGTCAAGGAAGAGATAGCGCCTTGGGCGTACAAAATCGACCAATTTCAGATAAAACTTGGTAATAAATCGGCATGAGCACCTTATATAATTTTGTGAATATTTCAGAGGCAAAAAGCTCACCAATCGTTCCCACTCCCTCTACATCGACGGGTAAAACCACTCGCACACCACGGAAACCACCTTCCAAGAAATAATATACACAAATATAATGTAAGCTTACGGTTTTGTCAAATTGACAGTTACAGCTTGGCAACATTTGTGCAAAATAGGCATATTGTGGGAAAGATGGCAACACATGGAATTGGACATCAGTTTCATGTTGTTTGATCGTATCATAGTTGGCAGATTTATGCAACATTAATGCATAATTTTAAAATGGGATAGTCGATCCATATTTTGCCAAGTTGTAAGTTAATGTAATGTGCCTATTGTTAATTAGTTTGGTAACTAAGATGATTTTAAGTAAACTTTACTAAGAACTATGTAACTGCCATTTTTACAGACCATTACTTCATTAGTTTAAGGTTTACTAAAATAACGATTTTAGTTAGGCCTAATTATAATATTCCGGAGCTTCGAAAAGGGATTGGTTTCTAAATATGTTTTGTGTTAACCGTTTCTCAATCTCATTCCATACTTTTGCATGGTCATGGCGCATCTATGCCGTTTCAGAGTATAATCATTCCACTGTCTGGTCTCCCTTTGCTATCAGTCACTTCCGTAATGTCGCTTTCACTCCTATTAAAACTTTTCAATGTTTTCATTTTAACTGTCATACAACCCCTCATTGCTCTGTACCACTCTAGTTCTCAATTGAACACATGAAATGACAAAACCGTAGGAGGAATTTCTCATTATCTTATTCACCTGGAAAAGTCTATCTTATACTTCGATAGCATAATATTTTTTTAATAAAAATGGCGATTTTTTTGTCGGCCATTTTATAATCGCCTTAACGAACAAATAGTCGTGATACAACAAATTCGTGGAATTGGACATTTTTTATTTTATTATAGAATTCTACATTTCTGACACGCACATTTCAATTATACAAATTATAGATTCCCAGGCTGTGTTATGTTCAAGTTTCATAAAATCGCATGCCTACTTGAATGTCACTGAAATCACAATTTTAATATCGTTTTATTTTTTAACCTTTAACGTAGTTTTTATATATGACATGTAAACTTACGAAATAATGAATGTTGTACATAAAAATAAACAAAAAGATATCATATTTTAATAACGCTGATTGAAAGAGTGACACAATTTGCTCTAAAATAATTTTAGTGAATCGGGTCACTCTATTTTTTGGCGAAGCGTTATATTTTGAGATATTTTTATCTCAAGTGTTAAGCAATAGATAAGTTATTATAGGATTACTTTTTAAAATCTTTAGATATTAATACTTAGAATATTCAATCTACGCAAAAATGTATATTAGTACAAAATATCGATATTAAAATTCAGGAATGCGAACATTAAGATATCACCCGATTTGGTATAATTTAAATAAATTTAATCTGGACCAAGCTAATTTAAAATTATTAAAACTAGCCACAAGTTTGGACGCCGCCTTAATACATACTAATGGCTTTTCATATCTTACTGTATGACATATCTCAATCAAAAAATTCAACTTAATGCATTCGAGAATGGGTTTCTTTATTAATAACTAACGAATTAACTCGCTAGAACCACAAGATCGTTGCGAGACCAAATGCAACGATCTATTATTCGTAAGAAGGTTATTGGAACCAGAATGTTTATGTGTTTGTGAGTAAATAGTTTTCACAACCGGCACAATATTGTTATGTACTAATACCATTTGTGTTTTGTTTCGATGTATGGGTGACGTTATTGTTGCAACGAGCTCAGAGTGCGCGTGTGTTTGAATTAAATCTAGATACCTAATTAGTTGGTATATTATTTTAAGATTAAAAGTAGTATATAAATTATTGCGTGTGAATTTTTCTGTTTTTAGAATGACTGGTCGTCTGGTACAATAGATGTATGAAAAAATTTAGCGTTTTATACAAAATTAAATAAATCAGTCAAAGATTAATATTGTAACAGAAAGTCCGCAAATTTATATGCATTCAGAAATAAATATAAATAATTTAAGAAATGAGTAGTTTTATTTAGGTGAATCCCTACATGTGAGGTGTGGTTCGGTATATAATTCCCTCTGGACTAGGGAATCAAATTAACTTGATCACAATCTCTATGTCAAATACAAAAATGATCCTTTGTCTATACATAATCTATTCTATTTTACAGATTTTTGAAAAATAAAAAAGGGTTAGAATTGTAATAAGAGCACTGTTTTAGTATACATAGATCTTTATTTTATTATTCTATTACAAATACATAATACCTTAAAATACAAAAAGCAAATATTGGTTTCTTCTAAAGTTTTATATTTGCACTCATAGTACGTTGTCTAATATGAATACGTATAAATTGAAAGGATTTTTGCGTATATCCAACAGTCAACAGACACTTGTGTTAGACGTTACATGTAAGTCTGATATTATATTTTGTGCTTTAATATTTGCAACGTTATTTTTTAAACATTTGCGAACTATATTCTGATAGAAACGTTAAGCTCATACAGAACCTGCTTTACCTCAAGTTATAGGTTCGAAATAAGTTATATTATTGGACAATAGTCTCCTTACATTAAAAAATATTGTATATCGTGTTCTAAAATTGTTGATATGATGTATAATTTGTCTGATATTAGAGACGATACTCAAAACTCACTTCAATATTCAAAATCAAAACAAGAAGGTTCTATAAATGTCAGTTTTACTGTAATAAATGCTGACAAAGCATATTTTTGCTTAATATTATATAATATTTAGGAATATTTCTGTTCTAATTAATTTAAATAATCATCAGAATTTAGACAGTAATCTAGATATTTTTTTCTACCCTATACAGATAAACTCTATTTTTTTTATTTGTGTAAATAGTTTCATTCTACATTTGCCAAATAGATATTCTACTTTAGTAATTTACAAAACTATACATTTATCTATAAATATACGTTAAACCATTAAATATTTATGCATCATTTTGATAATGCGTTTACAATACCATCTAAAAAATTATATTTTGAAATATCATCTACATATCAAATAAATTAATATATGCAACTAACTATTACATTGTTACAAAAATAAAACGAGATCCTATAATCTTATTGCAAAATGAGTTAGAATATTAGACCGATTCATTTATAAAAATAATCAAACAAACTACTAATAATAGGTAAGTATATGAAAAAAAATATCTGGGCGATATCGAGTACAAGGAAAAAATATTTTACGCGCCTCAGATGACCTGATAATGATAATTCACTAATGTATAATACGGTAGATAAGTAATAACATACTTGTTACAAGGCTGCCGACTTAAAGCTTCTAAAGCACGGCATAAGTATCTGTAGTAGGAAATATAGACAATAGAAGTCTTGGCTAAAAGTATTCACAAGAGGTTACATTATTTATAGTCTGAATAAGAAATTGGCACTTGAGAAAAAAAAAGAAATTACGGCACCCTCATATCTCTTGCGTGTACTGGCGTTGTGTCTTCAGGGCTGGGGCTGTCATCTAAATGCGGTCTGATTTGAACAACCGAACGGCGTTGGTCATGATGATTGTAATCGTCTCTCATCATAAGGCCTCCTACCCCATACCCAGGGCAAATGCCGGAGCCACTTAGTCGCATTTTCTCAGGGTCTTCCTCTAGTTTCATAGATGAAAATACACTGCTGAGGTTCAATTGTGGAATATCGTAGAATACTGTCAGAGTTAACATGAGGAATGTTAGGCCGAGCAGGAGGTAAACTGAAAATCAATTTGGTCTTCATTAATATATCTAGAAAAAGAATAACTATTTACGATACTTCTAATAATTAATAAATATTCTATTATTTGCCAAGAACCCAGCGAAGGGTTACTAAGTTGGTTTATATATTCAAAAGTTCATGTTGAATAATATAAAGGAACTCAAATAGTTGTGTCTCCTTTGAACGATCTGTTGGAATTTGGAACTAAAGTTAGTAGTACTAGTTGTTCATTTTACATACATCGTGTATATACATTATAATATTATAGAGATGACTTACAAGTAGTAGCAACTTTGTATAGAGGCCTGTAAGTTTGGCCTGGCGTGTCTCCGGGTATGTAGTCTCCTAAGCCAATAGTGGTGATGGAGATGAAGCAATAATAAAATGAGTCCAAATAATCCCAATCGGGCTCCACCACAGAGAATATAGCAGCAGGTATCACGAGGAAAAATACGACCAACATTAGAACTGTAATAAAGGGTTATAGTAAGTTATTTAAAACATCGCTGCTATGATGTAGATGCAGATAAAATTAAAAAGCATCTTGGAATTTAATGTAGCGTCATTTAGGTCGGCAGAGAAATGTGATCAAAAAACTTAACATTTAAAAACCTCTATTGACATAGACATAAATACAATGCATCGTATATGTAGTAGTATTTTAATATTTTTTGATTAATCACTGATCAAGGCTATGATGGACGCTTACAGAATATAAATTGGGCTTAATCTTAAGTAGGTACGAATGAGTATTGGTTTATTTTCCTACATACTTACCAATAATACTAAGATGCACAAGTCTTATCGTGAACGGCCGATACAGGTGTCCAAGAGAGCTGTTGAGAGCCCTAAGAAGTGCAGTGGCAGGGAGCAGTAGACGTTCCACAAGCGCTGATAGCAGCACTAGAGTTAGGGGAATCCCCAGAAGAGCGTAAGCCATGCAGAATAGCTTGCCCGGCTTTGTCAATGGTGTCACGTGGCCGTAACCTGTTAAATTTTGTCTAAAATTAATAACTTAACATGGTTGAAACAAAAAAACTGTTTCTTTTTCTATATACATATCTAATACATATTATATATATATATATATATATAAAGTTAATTTGCAAATATTTGACATTGGTCAAATTCAAAACTGGAAAAAAAGGTTAAAATGTTATGTATATAGGTCCCATTGTAAGGAGTTGCTGTTTTTCGAAGGTATTAAAAAAAATGGCATTTATAGATAAGCCCAAAGAATAACTTTAAAATATTTATATTTTATAGAAGCCGGTATTTAATTAAAGCGATTCGAAAGGCGAAGGCCATTTAAATTTGTCTAAACAATCAATATGAATTTATTTTCGGTACAGAAAATGTATTTTCATTATTCTACCCGAGGTAGCCCGTCAATATCAATTATTTCAAAGACTGGGCCTCTTTCGTTTGAATTAGTAATGTTGATATTCAGAAAATAGCGGTTTGAAAATAATATCTCGACCGGATGACGATGTATTAATAATGTAAATCAATGTACCTATAATATATGGAATCTTAGATTTTTTTTTTAAAGTTTATTTATTGACTTCGGACACTTACAGCGTGTAATTTATAATGGTTTAGTCAAGCCTGCTAAAACAAACTGCCTAACATACAAACACTGCAAAATAAATTAATAAAAGCCCTATTTAGATACAATTTTTTAAGACAGACTAATAAAGTATAGTAATAAAGTATATGTTTTTAGCACCTGTATCTTAATTAAAAAAAATTTAAAAAACACACTAACCACTACACGCAATACTCGTTGAGCAAGTTTAGTTATTTATCTTATTAGTTTAGTTATCATGCCTAAGCCGCGTACAAATTATTTGAAGAAGTGTTAAAGTATGAGAGTGTACAGTTATTAAATGAATTACCGCCTAAAATTCGTAATATTCGCGCGTTTACCCAATTTAAAAGGGCGTAAAAGATACATATCAGAATGGGCCCATAGACCATGGTACCAGTAGACCTAAATTTGACGGACGGTTGATGGCGACGTCTATTTCGTTCGTATATATTATTTAATTTTTCATGTAAATAATAATATAACCTTCTTGTAATGAGAAATAAAGTACTTTAAAGATTATTTATACCTATGTGAGAAAAACTCATTAGTATCTACGTTCTTCTGATTAACATACCAATTGTAGTAACGACAGTGGAGGCAAAGAATAAAGATTGACCAAAAGTCCAGTTTGGTCCCTGGGTGACATTTTTAGAAGCGGCTACTCCTTGGTGACTTGCGCCGATCACGACTTCTAACAGAGTCTCCAAATCAGCATCTGTGACGGAAAATCGATTATAAAGGAAAATACATCAATCATATATAGCTCTATAATTATAAATAAGAAAACTTTCAATCGACATAGTTGCAATTTTGAAACTAAACCAACGAAAATCTTATTGTTACCTACCTACATAATATCATGTTTAATTTTTCTGATCTTTTCCTCGTCGACTTCAGCAGACGAAAAAATGGTAATCATGTGTAAATCAGTAAATATAAGTTCTTGAATTTGTAAGATTAGCTTTTTAGTTTTAGTTAGTTATTATAATATATATAGTTATTAATAGATTAAGGTTCTATATATTAATATAAATTTATTTTGTTTTTTATATAACTTCTGCACTTCTTGCACCCATCATTTTTTTAATTTTTTTTTTATTTATTTCTTTTCTTACTAGGGTTGCCCGGAAGAGATCGCTTGTTAGCGATAAGGCCGCCCGTTGCATCCCTTGTAATTTATATATATTGTGTTATTTGTATTTCTTTAGCAACGAAGTGTAAATAAATAAATAAATAAAAATAAATATTATCAGTATTACCTACTTAGTTCTATCATCTATGTATATACAATGTAGGCACTATCGGTAGTTGATGTGTAATGTAACTCCATTCGATTTACGACTAATATTTCCTTGATTAATTTTACAACTAGCGTGAAGACCGTAATTATCAGATAAATAATATAGTGAGGGGTGACTGTTAGTAAAGTGCTGTTGGGGTCTTTAGCCTCGTTAACATGCTATATTAAATAAACATTCTATTTCGACTATTTAGATAATAGATTCTATTTTTGTATATACGTTTTACAAACTACAATGAAATATAAACGGTTTTATCAAACGTTGCGTAATGTACAGTATCTGTAACTATGGTTACTATGTATAATAAGTTTTAAAAAGATAAAAGGCCATCTATGGTGACGAACACGATAATGAGTTTTGTCCAACTTCTGTAATAACACCGTAACATATCACCATTGTTAACATATTTGTTTTTAAAGGGGTATATTATGTTAAATCGTATTACCTATTTGTATCCTAATTGTAAATCCTAATAATAAAACAATATGCAGAACTAATTTATATATATATACATATATATATGTTTATATTTTAGATAGCTAAAAGGTAATTTTTAAAATGTGTAATTCCGACGGGACAATCACATTTCTAATCGACCAATCAGTCGAATTAATTAAAAAATCAAGATGGCTGATTCCCTACCAGCTCCAATCAATAACTTTTGTGCTTACCAGCACCTGAGTTATACTGAATATAGTTATAGTAATATATAATATTTGTATAATATAGTAATTGTATAAAAACCGTCTACTATCTACTCATTAACATTTAAATTCCCTTTCTAGTTCATGAGATTCATGAAAAACTATTGAAGATCTCTACATGACGTATGCGTTTGCATTATTCATGGCTCTCGCTCGCTCTAAATGGATTTTGATGCAATGCAATATCGTTGTGGGTAATTGCATTTTCAAGAACGGAGATAACTTGAATAACGTATTTATTATTTCATCATTTAATCGCTTTATAGGTGTCATTGTTAAACCATACTGTGACTGAACTGTAAGTAGGAATAAACCATTTGTTGTATACGTTTAAAAACAAATTTTGTAAAACATAAAAGCCGATTTGATATTAATATGATTTTTTTGATATATTCCATAGTAACATGAAGTTTATCACCATAGTATCGTGTAATATTTTGTACTGTATACCTTGTCACGAAACAAGGTTAACGCTCAAGCCTAATTAAGCAGTAATCCTTTTTAGCTTCGTAAAGCAGCAAGTTCAAGATAATTACAAGAATAATAATAACTTTTTCCTAAAGTGTCTTAATACTTTTTGCTTATTCCAAAGAGAATTACTTCTGCCCTGAATGATCAACATAAAATATATGAAATACACTTACTACAAAATGAGAAGGCTCCTTATTAGATTGAACCTATATACTTTTATTACATAATAAAAAACTTTAATGTTGATGTACTGTATATAACAGTTTTGTTATCATTTATATTTGAGAGGCAAATGTTTATTCGATGTTTCATTTACTATTTAGGCACCTAAGCGGCTTTGGGACGGGTGTACTTTTAATTGAAACGGTCCGGTTGGGTTCAAGGCTTTTGGTTAATTAAAAATTTACCGAGCGAATAGGATTCTTAATCCCAAAAATATGATACCTGTACAAACAAAGTTTAAACCTATGGCTTAATGAGGAAGGATAGGTGTGTCCTTGTTGAACTTGTTGTTATACTGTATTTCTGTATAATAATAGCGGACGCGATAGACGTTGTCCTGCATGATATTTCAAGCGATTAGGATATTAAACAAATTATTAAAGTACCGACTGCAGCGCCATCTGTCGGGCTGATTTGTTAAACGAGGCGCATACAAAAAATCATTCGAATCACTGTAGCCGTATAACAGAAGTTCAGTGACATACACAAGTACAATAGAATATATGTATACATAGGATAGCTTATATATATATATATATATGATGTGTGACTTAGTTATATATCTAAATAAAACATAGGATAGCTTATATATATATAGATAACTTATATATATATATAATATAAGCTATCCTATGTTTTATTTAGATATATAACTAAGTCACACATCTAGTGTTTCAGAAAGAATTGATTAGTACGGCGTCCTCTATTGAACAAACATTTTTGATTAATATTTCATAACGCACCCGCCATTACAATTGTCTAGTTAGCACTAAATAATACCGCCAGTAGTCATTAAACTCTTATGGATATTTGTATAAATTATCACAATCTAAATTTAATATATTCGTCTCGATCGAAGCAAGAATCTAGGTTACATCCCCGCATGTCTGAGCAGAAAATAAATCAATTATGTTCAGAACGATGAGATGCTCGTCCGCCATTTTTAAAATATTAGAAACAAGATTTAATTGCAAGTTAAATACGTTTATTAAGATTATTGAACGCAAAACCTCGACTTTTTAGTTTTTACATTCAACGTTTATTTAATTAGAGTGAAGATTAAAATATACCCGGTGATAAGCAAAAATTTCAAAGAAGTAAGTTTTTAACATAAGGAAAGGCCGGCAACGCACTTGTTGGTCTTCTGGCAATGGCAATCAGGTGAGCCTCCTGCCCGTTTGCTTCCTATTACACCGATCATTAATTATGTCAAGTATCGTACCTGTAATACTCGCGTCGCTATCTTGTCTATGGTAAAAGTCAACATTCGAAACTATAAGCATATCATTAATATACTAACCTCTTCATTACGTATCTAATTTTAATTAAGTTAATGGATAGGATTTGTATAGTTGGCAACAAAGTTTTGGACCTTTTAGTGGCGAGACAGGTAAAATCCCAGGTGGCCGTTAAATCTTTTTTGTCACACAACGTCCAGAAAACTTTTATTTGGCATTTCTGTTTCTATCATTCTTAATAAAATGATTAGCAGTAGACATATTTGCCTTTTGTTGGCAAAGGCCTCCTCCAATTGCCACTATAAATTTCTTACCTGGGAAGTTCGGGTCCATGTCGTAACTTGTAGTAATTTACATATTGACATCTTTTCGCACTAGAAGTAAACACTAACAACATAAACAATACATTTAACAAAATGGCGCGGAAAAAATGAACGTGGCAATACTCTCACAACTATTTATTTCACACATTTGTCTATAGATGCAAAATGTACTCTCCGGTATGGTGCAAGTTCAACTTTAACGACACATAATAATGAGCGTATTTATTGTCATTATGAAAAACATGATATATAAACGATAATAATTCATTACCGATATCTACGCCGGGGTTCACTCGGTTATTTTACAAAGGAATATTTATGTAATAAGTGGAGTGATAACCTTTTAAGTGGGGCTTCAATCTCTTAAATCATACTGGAGTTCGTTGTTGATAACATCCAGAGCAGAATGAATAAAATAAAATTTCAAAGAGGTTATTATAGTTGTTAGGCAAAAACTGATTACAAATTTTAATTTTGATGATTTAATGTAATCTAAGATTTATTTTAATCTTAATCTCGTACACGTGTAGAGGTTTTTCTGTGTATTTAATAAAACGATACAAAAAACGATAAATTGTCATTAACAAATTTGAAATATTACACCTATTTCATTTCATTGTTTTCTTTGTTTTTGCTGCTAATTTTATTTCTAGAAATGAAGGCGAACGCGGCTCTCGTAAGAGTACTCAACCCAGTAACAAGCCGCAGTTAAGCAGTTAGCCGTAATAGTAATTGTGTAAAAATTAAATTGAAATACAATTTTTTCTAGATAAAAATCCGGATTATAGTAAAAATTATAGTTGAAAAACAAATAGTGAACAATGAACAAATGTCATATTACCTAATCACATTACCTAGTTTTTATTATCAACATAACCTATATAGTCAGAATGTCATTCTTCTATATATATAGAAGAATGCTGCGGTTCACTAATAAATCCATGTTCGGACCACCATTAACCAATTACCAACAGTCATTTCTTTGTTATCAATACAATGTATTTCTGTACAAGAACCCAGATAATACCGATTTAATCTTAGATCATAGTAACTTATTTTCTATATAAGAAAAATCTCGTAAATAGAAGAATTGATGAAATTGGCTGTACGAGAAATATAACTTGTTATTGCAATATTTTATTATTTCTATTGTGAAAGTAATTTATCCAATATGATTAGTAGATTCCAAAAAATACAGTATATAAGTTTGCCAAAATCAATCGCATCAATGTAAGTATGTAATGTACGAATTGATTATCGATTTATTAGTAGTTTTAATTTTCAAGTATTAATAAACTATTTCATATGAATTGGTAGACATATAAAATATATTTTGTAGTAGAATGAAAGTGGAGTGAATATGAATATGGAATGGCAACTTTCAGAAATTACGTAAAAGAATATTGAAGGTGTAAGTATTTCAATCGGATTCAAGTTTTATAAAGTACATACGAAATAATAGCCCTTTCTCCTGTTATTGAAGGTTAATTCGAAAAACCTTGTACTTTTTATACATACATAGCTAGTTTTTTTACTTCTTTATAAAACTCAAGCGGATAGAATTTTATGTATGAAAATTTAACTGCAGATCGAATCAAGGACACGATACAAAACGCTATTTTTAGACAAATATTCGGCTTTATGGCTCATTAGGTATTTTAATTTAAATTAAAATAACGTTCTAAACTTGTTTTTAAACTATTTATTAGTTTCAAATGAATATTATTCTCGTCTTTTGGAACATAATGTGTGAAGTCACAATTTATATGTTGACCAAAATGACCTCAACAAGCCCCTGATACTGATACGTTACGACACAATCTAATATAGATTGATAAACAACAATATTATTTAACTGATAAATGACGTACAATATATACTTTGTTAAAGTATCATAGTACTGATTTCTGACGACAACGGGTCATCAGGTTCCAAAACAATAATAGCTTTAGTACTTCATGACCACATGCTTATAAGCCACGTTTATCTAGATTAAAAAAATAAAATACGTTTATTTTGGAACATAGGATAATAATGGTATCACTTATTCCACGTCATTAAATTCGAGCCCGTTGGCATCCCTACTCATCGGCAAAGAAGACAGAGGGTGTAGGCCGAGCAAAAAAGCCGGCGTAAAAAACTCTCGGTACTCTTTTTTAAAAAAAGCAAATCATCAAACAATTCTACAATATTTAAAACAAATATAGCAAATTAATTAGATTGTATTATTACTACTTTGAGCTCTCCTCCGCTCTGAGACCCTATTACATAACAATTCATAAAAGCTTTAAATAATGTTCTGTGGGCCGTGTGGGAGTACACGATAATATACACCGGCAAAGTAACTGATATCAAAATTACTTTAATCAGTACTCAGGTACGCCGAGTTGTAAGCTTTTTGAGCGATATCATAAGTCCCAATTTTCTTTGATCAATATTAAGAAGTAACGACCTGTTATACGACAATCAGTCCTTGATATTAGGTTTCATTATATCATAATACTGATTCGGAAAAGCTTTTATAATAAAGAACAATGACCTGCTAAGATCAAATTAGAAGGAGTCATAAGTAGGGAATGAAAGACTAGTCCGATAAAGAACTAATTTAAGCTTACGACCTACCAGGCTCCACAAGATAAATGACGTGTACAAAACCACTAAGCTCTCGTTAAATGTAAATTAATCAATAAACCTTTTGTTAAAGTTCACGAATATTTTAATAACCCTAACCTTGGATTTGATTTGCTCCAGTTCAAAAAAATTGAATGACTCGAAACTTAGCCATTGAAACAGTTTCTTGCCATTTCTTTTAGCCTGTTCTACGTCCTTGTCTTGCAAACTGGTAGTAAATGTTAATATATAATCAACGTTACATCTTTTCTGTTGACGTTATTAAGTTTACTTGTTTACCTATATGAATAATATTAGTTTGAGTTTGAATAAAACGACTATAAATAAACTATGTAAATCTACAGTACTTACTCTCCGTTGGAACAACTTAAGTTTAAGAGGTCAGTGGACCGCTTCAACAAGGCACAATAACTTATAATTACTGTTGAGATTGTGAGAGGTCAAGCTGTATGCAATTTTGTAATAATATGTGATGTAACTCTCATAAAATTAAGAAAATATTCAAAGGGAAACGACATTCGATAAAACTGAGTATCTACATTAGAGATCTAGCTCTCGTTTCTAAATATTTTTTCCTCGAATTGAAATCAAAATCGGAACTAAAACGCTAAGTTGTAAACACTTAAGTGTTAACTATACTGCAAGTAAAAGTCCTTACAAATATAGAAATGGGTCTAATCATAACCACAGATTCAATATAGTAATTACATTCTCAAATAAAGGGACATTACCTGGAATATTACAAAAATTATAAATAAGACAGTGGAAGGCATCGATTAATTCTATTCTTAAACTAGCCAATTCAACCTGTCATACACAGTAAACTTATCTGCGATCAAATGATATCTACTGGTTTATTTGTTGAATGAAAACAATTTCTAAAGAAATCTTCCATTTCTTTTCATTGAAAGGCATTCTATCGAATAATAACGTTTTGACAAGGGTCTCTGATTCCAACACACCTGACTCCGAAACTCAATTTACGGAAACTTTTCTTTTACATTTTATCGGAATTCTAATAAATCTTCATTATTTAGACGTTGACGGGGAAATTCATCACGGATTATAAATTTTGCCTCAAGGCAATCATGGCACTTAATACTTAATAATTATATATATATATAATATCATACTTCTATAGCGAGAGTTTATGAAGAACAACTGGTTTAAAACCAGTTTCTGATAATGGCCTTACAAGTTTGCTTAGGAATGTATCTATCGCACCAATATAATCTAATTTAAATGTAAATATAATTCAGAATATGTACGTATATAAAAAAGCTAACGCTTTACGTTTAATACTTTATTTGGAGATATTAAATATTAATTATACATGTTGAAAAATATGTATAATTAATTAATGAACGAAAGAAATTTATTACAAATATTATATTAGAACTTGAAGCTCTGTTATATGTAAAATTATTTATCGAAGCGTTATGATAGCGATAGATCGTAATATCAATATAAACTGTCGTTATCATTTATCAAATACGTTCAGTGGGTATCAAAATAATGTCGGACATATTGTTTATTTACATAATCTCCGTTTTAAGTCGATATCTAAAGTATACAACTAAAGACACAGTCATATTACTTTTTTTTTAAGAAACAATACAAGGATAATGTTTGTGGTTGTCAAGTAATTAAAAACTGCTTTTGTAATTAATGAGAACAGGTTTTTAACTATATAATATTCTAAATAATGTCTACGTAAGTGTTATAATTAAGCATTTATATATTCCTTATTTACGGACCTGTTTGAATCATAATTGCAGTTATTATAACATTCTCATAATAAGCGCGTAGTACCTTTTTATTGTGGTAGTACAAAAGAAAAGTATTTTCCTAGTAAGATTATAATCAGTCTAAAAGCAAGTTACAATTTAAACTATATCCACGAGACTTCTTGTTCAATGAGTGCTGTCATAAAGTCTCAAATCGTTTAATTAACATTTATTTATTCGTCATTAGAAAGCAAAATGAATTCTTACCCAGAACAGTTGGATTTTTAACCATAAAGTCCTGTTTCGCACGAATTACTTCCAATCTTATCTGGTTCTCCAAAGGCGTCTCTAGAGCTGAGAATACCAAAGCACCAGACAACAGATACGTCACGTAGAAAACAGTGTAAATCAATAGAAGACACGCAAATCTCGCTTTCCCGAAAACCTTAGTCGTGGCAAACAGTGGTTGGAACGGCGGATGTTCCTCTTCATACAATACTTCTCTTGTTACAATCATTTTCTTAGGATACGGATACACTTGGCTATGGACCGTCATATCATCGTCGCTTCTATTAGAGCTCATGCTACCGTATGAGTGTATTCTCTTATATTTCTCCATTATGTTATCGTTTCCAAATTGCTGGGCAATTTAGCCGAATCACTAAACTTTATTCAAGTCCAACGTATTATTTTCACGACAACGTAACCTTTTGAGCCGTAACGGCTGTACCTAAGGTCAACTGTATTTAAAGAATCTTTTGGGATGATTCGATTCGAAAAACAACGAACAAGCCTTATACGTTACACGAATCACTTTAGGTGTCATCGTGATACATTTTAGAAAGAGTTAATTATAATAGTGAGCAAAGAAAGTAGACGACTATCTATTGCCACGTCCGATTAACAACTGACAGGCCGCTGTCCGAATAGTGTGTAACCGTAGCCACATCACAGTGTATGCGCACACGCATCGTGCAGTAACCGCATGATTGTAATTGACTGGAATAGCGCATTTTAAAATTAAGTTTATATTTTGGGTATTGTAATAAATAATCGTATGTAATGTAAGGAAGGTTACGGGTAGTTATTTAACTTAAATAGTTTCTTAATACGGTACTGCAACTTCGTAAGTATGAAATGTTTCATTTTATATTAATTGGTTTATATTATTGGTAAACACTAAAAATATTATATTTAATAGATTCACCTTTCTGTTAATTAAATTGTAAATAATCTTTGAATAGCTGCTTAGTAGTAGCACTAGCAGTATGAAATATTGCCCTGAAGTGTAGGTTCGATCCTGGGATTTACACCATTGGACTGTCTGTGTAACCTTTTTACTCTCACTCGTACGGTGAAGTGAAACATGTAGAGAAAAGAGGCATGCCTTAAACCCAAAACGTCGGTATATATCACATTCACGAAATAGATAAAGAATTGTAAGGCTCAGTCCTAATAGATTTAGAAGTCTCAGAGCCACTTATATATTTCTATATTTAATTACCAGAAATACATGGATGGTCTTGCAAAAAGCTGCTTTTCGCTTTTCTAATGTTCTCATCTTTGATTCTATCCGCAGGCTCTTCAATAGCTTGAAATACTGTTGCACCTGCAAATATAAAACATATACATCCATTAACTTACTAATGTTTGCTTACTCCTTAAATCACACAACGGATTTGAATGAAAACCAATTGAAATACCAATCCACATTCTAATCACACACAATCCATATTCTAATTCTTATTGCATCGTAACTTTTATGCAATTAGTCAACAAACTGTAAATAATTCGCATTGAACAATTTTGTGCATGATCAAGCAGAAGACAACTAACGCGAATAAAGTTAGCATTTGAAAAATCTTCTTCGAACCTTCTGTTTGAATATAAGAGGGTTAATAATAGTTATATTGTGATACCAACTCCTTCAATAGAAAAAATACTGGCAGATAAAGCCCAAATAAAATAAGATATTATAAATAAAATCTAAAGCTTCGTGTCGGAACGTGATCTTTACTGTATTTCAAGACTTGAGGGGTGACATTAGGGGTTAATACTTCTCCATATTCTACGGTGGCGCGTTAGTGCTGAGTTTAAGCGAGGAATAATCTCCATTAACGAGGACCCCCGCGCGGGACGCCCTGCATCCGTAGTGACTCAACATCGTGACGAATCGAATAGCAGAAGGTATTAAGATTTCTATTCTTTCCATATAATATGAGTTAAACACCCATTTGGATATGAGAAAAATGTCAGGGCTCTGGGTGGCAAGGATGCTTTCTGAAGCGCAGAACGAATCGAAATTCAGAATTGCACTTCAGATAAAGCCGATAACATCCAAGAACATGGGCAGGTAAGAATAAGATGCGTGAGGAAATTCGCTCTCTTAATTTGTTTTGTTTCACCAGGACAATGCCCTGCGCACAAGTCTGGAGTTGCGATGGCTGCCATTCGAGAAATCATTAAAAGATATACTTACATCAAATCTGAGAGATGACAACGTCATAAAACAAAATAATAACATTTTATAAAAGATAATTGCGTAACTTCTTATTGAACACCTCTAATAGTATTAACATGTAAGGCGTCTTATTAAATTGTTTTATGTTTTTAAGTGTATAATCAGACTTCCAATGAATTAGCTACATGGAACAATCTTCGCAGACAAATCCGATTAGCAACAAATTAGCATTCATAAAATGAGTTTGCAACTTAGCGGTTATTCAATTTATATTTTATTTGATTTGTTTCGTAGAGCTTATAATATGAAAAATATAGAAAATATAATAAAATAATAAAAACGCATGAGCTGTGATATTATTTCTTTACCTTCGGTATTTTTAAGAATAGAAGAAGGGCAAGACGAAGGAAAAAAAACAAAACATCAAAGAGCTGAAAATCAAATCTGCCTTCAAATAGGAATTATGACATCCAGAAATATGTAAAAATCGGGAAGATTTTCCTTGTTGAAATTACATTAGTCTCAGAGTTTGTTTCTCTTATTTTAAACAAACCGATATTTGAATTCTGTTACTTACCCATATACAAATACAGTCCCATAGCAGTAACAAGAACCAGCAGGCGTAGCATTGGCGAGCTTCGCACGTGTTTCACACAGCCCGGCATCACCAGCCTCATGGCACGAACTATAAAAAAAAATATTTACAGTATCGACACGAGTACGATAAATAGTGTCGTGTTATTATTATCTAGGTACAGGTATAAAACAAATCTACGAATATAAAATCCGTAATTGTATATTCTCGATTAGTGAAATAGCTAAGAAGAATGTTCTTAAATTAAAACTAAACAGATTGCTGAGTTCAAACCATGATTAGTGCACCAACGGATTTTTAAACACGTAAATAACGTTAACTCGTACAGCCGATAAATGAGGAGGTTTTATATCATTCACCCTAACCTAATATTATATACGGTACGATGTAAACAAAGATCTGGTGATGTGTGAAGTAGTAGTGGAGACAGACTTCCTTAAAGAAACGAGTGTACCAATTCACATGGTAACACAATCGCGAGGTTTCTGGCATTGAGTCTCAGTGGACGTCTCTAGAGAGTCTCACCTCCACAAAAGCAAAGACTGTCATATGTACACAAGGTAATAAAATATATCAGTATATTGGTAATACTAAAAAAGAATAATATAATTTACACAACAAATTCTAGAAGCATGTTAATTGGCTTACTTAGATATACGCAGTTTTTATTGAAAACATCGATGTTGAAAATTCAATTTATTCGATAGTCATTCAAGCTCAGGTACATAGGTCGCTCCCATTACCTCGCAAATAGTATATAGATATAAGCTCTTTAGATCACTGATGAATATCGACTGTTTTAATTGAATTGGATAGCACTCTCAATGTGTGTAGGCGTTCCATAATATTCAGTTTTAATTAATTAAAATGTAGATGTCTCGAGATAAGGTTGGGCTATGAATAGCTCCAAGGCTGTTATGTATAAAATCCTTTGATCACTATGAAACATTTCTGCAAAGACATAGAGAATCTATGAACGGATCATGATTTTGGTTAAATATTAGTTTGGTTGGTTGGTATATTAGTAATAATATTTATATATAAAATAATTAATAATTATTACATACTAGTCGATACCCACGACTTCGTTTACATAGAATAAAGTTTATTTTAAGGTAAAAAAATATCTAATTGCTTTTCCATTTATGATATTATAAACTACCTTTAACTCAGCGCCATCTGTTAGAATTGTATCAAATAATAAACAAATGTTAATGTTATCGTAATTTTAGTAAGGATGCCTATTTTTTTTAAAATGAAATATAGCCTATGTCACTCAGGAATGATGTAGCTTTCCAACAGTGAAAGAATTTTTCAAATCTGCCAAGTAGTTTCGGAGCCTATTCAATTCATACAAACAAACAAACAAAAAATCAAACCTTTCCTCTTTATAATATTAGTATAGATATAGATATACCCAATATATGTGTAATAATTATTAATTATTTTGTAAGTACGAACAGTAGCGTAGCGACATCGGGAGGCACCCGGTGCGGAAGTTGGTGGTGTCACCTCATCGAAAGTAAAAAGCAATAAGTTTTATAAGATAAAGGACATGGATCATTTATTGAAAGATCGCGTGGGACGGGGAATCCCCCACGACAGCGGAAATCCCCGAATTCTAATAGAGCTGAGCTAGCGCTAGTGGAGGAATCCCTGATTTTTTTTTTGGTTGTACATTGTTCTTAAAGTTGACAGACCGGGTGGGTGTCACCCAATAAAAGTTGACACCCGGTGTGGGCTGCCCCCGTCGCCCCCATTTGCTACGCCACTGAGTACGCTAGACCAATGCCTCAATATAAGCAAATTTTCATAGGCACTAGACATATTTGGACTTTAGTTCAATATATATTAAAGTAAAGTTATATTTGTAAGTACGAATATGACTCTATCGTGCTAATAACACTTTTAAACGAACCTATCGCGTGTCAGATAAACAAATTCAATCGGCAATTAGGCCGTCCATTAGCCGTCAAGTTCAAAAATTAGATCAATATTATATTAACCAAAAAATATTTATTTTAGTTTTAATTGCCACTGGACTTTCTGTACTACATATATTTGTTACGAAATAAGTTTTGTCAGTGGATATTTCCAGATCCTGTATAAAATCAATCCGTATCGGCTATTACACAAAATTGTGTACGATATGTTTTATTAACAAACATTTAAACATTGTCTGTAGCCTTCTTCTCCCTCCCACAAATTTTATATCTGCCATCCATTAATTATAAATAGAAACGGAATGAGTACAAAGATAGTAATTAAGTAGTCCGCTTCTAAACCAGCTTCGGTAATTCAGGTAACTTGTAAAATGAAGGTTTATTTAAAGCATCGGAAACATACTCAAAATCTTCCCTGAAATGTCCGGTACCAATACTAATACTTTCTTATAATAGTATGAATAATTTTCCGAATAAATCCATTAATAACTATTGTACTGTTTAATTCTAAAAGTAAGTACGGCTATAGTTTAAATAATGAACAGAATGCTTAGGTACATACTTAAATATCAGTCAAATCTACATAGAAAATGCATTGTCCTACATATAGCAAAACTATTGATTTTCTTTTATATAAAGTAATGAAATCACAACTAGTAAGTATAATATCTAAAATAATATCTCAAGGTCCGAAAGTTATCATATTAGGTAAATCTACCACAACCTACTCTTTTTTAAAAAACCAGTAAATTTACTCTTGCGAGGTTTTTCTAAATAAATAATATTCATTTTTTATTTAGCTTCATTTAGAAGATTTGTTGGACAGTTATATGGTATTATATGTTATTAAAAATACCATAGATATTATTGTTACATTTTGCTTCTGAAATTCCGAAAGAACTTAAGTTGATAATTTTATTTCAAGAGCACTCAAGTCTTGCTGGTGCCAAGATGAGAAAAATGTTTGAAGTTCTATTTTTGTTTTTCTTTAGTAAGTAGGTTCTCAGGGTTGTGTTAATATTAAAGTTTACTTGCGTTAGAAATATTTCAAGTGTTTCCCAGGAGATATTATTATAAAAATTGTATACTATTTAGTATAAATATTACACGTTTTATAATTTGTTCTAACACAATATATAATTCCTGTTTAAATCAAAAACCCAAATATACTTAACGAAGATAACAAATTTTCAAAACCATTGCCAATCATTTATTTTCGTAGGTCGTCAGCCGTCACAAAATATTATATGGCTATCAAGAATGTTATTTCATAGTTTAAATGAACCTATTACTTAATAATCTTGTATCTTTTATCTCCAGTACTAGGGTCATCATTTTTACCTGAATTCGCAACTCATACATATTACCATATATTATTTAAACAACATTTGTTACACGACATGTCGAAAACGTCTGTGACCCATGTAATTGCAGGGCTCTAGATGTTTTAGCCTAGCACACGCTCTAAACCCTCTTATTTGTCACTCTGGACATACTACTAAACGGTGGCCTGCGATCGACCAGGGAATTTTCCCGCGAACACCCTCAGTAGTAACCAACATATGTCACATATATCGTATTTTCTAAGGTAGTATTTTATAAGCATAGTTCGATCGATCGACATACCTCAAGAATCGGACAACAAATTATAAATTTAATATTAACCTGGGAAACAGCTAAGCCAAGAGACCTCGAGTCACTTGCGTTCAGTTGACTTTTGCTTTGTTTACGTATTATGTATCTATTATTATATATCTCCGTTAAGAATAAATATTATTTTTAATATTTCATCTTTTACGAATGGCACTGGGTCACTTTGTACTCATTAATCGTTAAAGTTTTCTAGTACTATTGATAATATTTTACTATACAATATTACGAAAGTTATTCAATTCGTATCAAAATGTCATTATGTTAACTCTTGAAAGAATATACATGAAAATATACTATTGTCGTATGTTCAGACCTCCCACGGATATTCCATAAATAAGGGTAATAAAAATTTCATATTATTCACAACCTTTGTAGCCACCTACAAGAATGTATGAAATATTATTGTTTTTGGAGCAATTATATAAACGGAAAAAACACCGGTACGTTGTAGTAATAGTCACCTGTAATAATGGAAATAGTAAAAATTATCCGTAAAAATCCTGTAAAATCTCGTAACCTCGAACATGTTTCGTTGCAGACAGTTTTTTATAACTGTGTAACATATAAAATATGTTCGATAGATACAACAATTTTTACTGATGTATTCTACGATTTACGCGACCAAGAAATTAAAAAATTGATCAAATAACTTTCCTTTTTATGTATTATTAATTAATTACAAATATTGAAAGAAAGGGAAATACGAGGGAGCATAATATTTCAACAAATAAGATAAAATAAATCAGTGGCGCTAAAACCCCTTTAGATCTTGGCCTCAGATTTCTGAATCTGTTTCATGATAATTTTTTATATCTAATAGGCAATTAGGTGATCAGCCGCCAGTGCCTGACACACATCGTCGACATTTTGGGTCTAAGACATGTCGGTTTCTTCACGATGTTTTCCTTGACCGTTCGATCAAATGTTAAGTGCGCACATAGAAAGTCCATTGGTGCACAGCCGGGGATCGAACCTACGAGTTACGACCTCAGGGATGAGAGTCGCACGCTGAAGCCACTAGGCCAACACTGCTCTATAATCTATCATCTCTCTATCTTTTCAATATATTGCAAAATATTAAAAGTTATATTATGTCTTTGTTATTTATATTATTAGAGTTTTTCGTTAATGAAACGTGTTTCTAAGTTTGTTAGTAAAAAAATATTTCTAAGTTTGAATGTAATCTCATATAAGCGATTAATGTGTTATAGCTTTCTAGACTATAAACCTAAAATCTATTGCTAATGTCAAAATAGCTTACACATGAAACGCATATCGTTGAAGGCTTACATCATTATTTATTTTAATTAAATAAAGGTTGGTTTTATTATAATAAAATAAACTTATTTATTCCAGATGTAGTTTTTATGAGAGTTAGGTACAATTTGATCTTAGTTGCTATGTTAGTATTGGTTAGTAAACATTACAAAAAAGACCAAAAACTATATTGGGACATGGACAGGTATTTTTTATAACCCGAACCAGTGATAGGACGCCCGTCTTACATGACGTCGAGTAGCTTTATACAGTGGATTAACATGTCTATTTCAACCCGCATTCAAATATCGTAGATATTTTAGAGTTCAACTGTTTTGCAGCTGTAGGTTTTAACAACCTCCTCTGATAATATCTTTATAATACCCTACATACACACCATCACGTACATACTCACACTTTTACATCATCACACAACAAAACTAATTTAAGCTTAGTTAAATAAATTAAATCACAATTAGTCAAATGTATTAAATAATTTTTGTTTGTTTGTTCCCTTTTATAAATCTTTTTTTGTTAAATATATCATGTATTCCATATTTGGCTATATTCTCAGTGTATTTGTATGTCATTATGTATAATTTATGTTAGCTGTAGGAGTACTAAATAAATAAATAAATATTTAATTAATTAAATAAATAAATAATATTTTAATACAAATGATTAGTCAGTCTATGCTCCATATTTTGACAAATTTTCACAACTAGAAGTAATTCTATTGCAAAGATAATTTCTTTCAACTCTGCATGACACAGCCTAGGTACATTCTGTCTGTTTCGTGTTCACCCCGCAATACCCAATTGGCAACGCTCAAACCATCCACCGATCGCGAAATTTACACACGCAAATTACAACTCACCTCCAGTGAGGAAAGACCAAACAGACTTCCAGGCACTAGGTGACTAGACAGTGGTCTAAACAACTGTTGGTCTCGAGATAGTCACGATAGTTATTATGTTCATTGCAAAATTTGATTTATAAGAAGCATAAGAAAGAAAAAACATAAGTTGTTATAGGAAAAAGAATCTCATCTATGTGGTCGTGCGCTTAAATCACATGCTCCTATGGCAAAGGATCGTCGTGTGAAAACCAGCATGTCTCAATTCCAAAAGTCGATGACGTGTGTCAGACCCAGAAGGCTCATCATCTAAAATGATCGCAGGACGCAGATACGGCCTGGATTGTCGTGGCACTCGACTGTTATTATAATGTTAGTTATATTTCTTTTGTTTTGAACATGTACCATGTCAATGAAAAAAAAACAGTTTTTTCCAGATATTTATTTAGAAAAAGTTAAAAATTAAGAATCACAAAATGTTTAGTTATATTTATCACAAGAACACATTGTTTTAATATAGCTGGCGAGGATTTCAAATAAGAATGCAACTCTTTTTAATCTACTGTTTAAATTTTCGCGGGACAATTTTGCTTACTTTGAAAGCGGGACAATTTTGCTTACTTTGAAAACGGGACAATTTTGCTTTCCACACATAATTTCGGGGACACCGGGACTCGTAACTCGAAACAGGGACAGTCCCGTTCAAAACCGGGCGTTCACCTTAACCATGCACCATGGATTCTGTTATCTTACGATACAAGAATTCCTTACTGAAGAGGACTAGAAAATCTTTTTCGCAGTGATAATTAGTTTTAAAAGAAGTTTATTATAATTTTTTTAATAATAATACAACGTAGCAATGATTAAAAAACGAACGAACGAATTAAAAAAAAATGCGTACCTACGTACGTAATTTGAGCATTTATAACTTCACTAATTTCAAGCTTCGATACGTATTCCATTCCTCTGTGAAGGTATTAAACACATGTAGCAGGTATAAATAAACCATGTAAGTTCAATCGCAAAGTTAAATCCCCTACGACGCAAAACCTCACGACGAAAGTTTGAAATAGGATTGAACTTTTAATTAGGGATATTGGAAAATTGCTGTAAAGCTCTAACAAAGTCCGTTAGCAAGATATTTTATGGCCATAGGATTTTTCTTTTAACGACCTAGGGTCGCATTATGAACCTTTTACTAGCTATAACTTTTACATGGTTTAGAAATAGTAGGAATTTGTACAGGATTGGAAGGTACAGGTTAAAAGCTGCATATTCTATTGTACAAAATGAGATTCAAAGGTCTCTTATTAAACCACAACGAATAATGTGTGTCCCAATCAAAACAGTTGTTGTTACCTTACACTTGTTACCTATATAATACTGAAAGATCAATATGATTGATGTCTCTCTTTCTCTCAACCTGTATCTATTTATTATATAATTAGTTTCGGCGTAATCGAGCAGGAACATACCACTTCTGTACTATGAAATGTAATGATTAGGGCACATTTGCAAAGAAAACCTTGTCATGGGTTAAAACGATATTAATCATTCACATCGTGTCGAGACTTAAATACGACCGTGACCTAACCCTATCAACAGCCGTTTTGCACTTATATTTTCACATAGTGCTTTACATATATAAAACTTTATCTGAATGTGTTATGATATGAAGCGTATTTGCTTGCAGATTTTTCATACGAATATTAATATAGTTATTTTTTGTAACGCTTGGATAAATACGGTTTGTGATTGTCTAAAAGAGATAAATAATTGATAAATTAATTGACGCAAACAGTTTACAAACTAAAACCCTGATATTCATAACAATAAATGATGTATTCATTCTTCAAACTCGCAAGCTCCTAAGCAGTCTTTTTGCAGATACATTCAGAATTGATGGCATTTAATTCTTAATTAAAAGTTCGATCATTTAAAATGTATGATTACAGTTTCAGAAATTATATTTAGATATTCACACACACGCAGATAAAGACTATAATAAATAAAATAAATTTTCTTGTCCAAACAGATCGCATGATTGATCGATATTACATAGATATCTATAAAAGTTCGTCTTCGCCATTCCCGACACGAATACAATCAGAATAAAACTTTTAAAACTTTACGATAATGACCTTGAATTTTTCTCATACTGGCAACGAGTCTTTGGTAAGCTTATAAGTTGATTATTTATGAATAGCGTTTATGTACTTACGACATTATATGAAAATAAGTTTTAGTAAATTCATTGTTCTGTATAATACAAGTCTCAAATCTTAACCATGTCCTGTTTCCATGTTTAAAGATTTATTGATAAAGGCGAAAATTTGTAAGTTAAAAAGGTATTGTCAATAACCATTACTCGAGGAAAAAAAAGAAAAAGAGAACCTATTTTAATGTCATAATACGGCTTTATATCATAAATAAGTTTTATTTTAATCATATTCATATTTTATATTTTTTTAATGTGTCAAAAATTAATTTTACGACAGTAATTAAGGCCTATGTAAGCCTAAGAATAAAGTAAGCATTTTTTTGGGTAAACTGGTAAAAAAATTAAATAATTGAAACTACAAACTATTACATATTAATTAAATGATAACATAAACGAGACAAATTAAATAACAAATAGGTAAGTTACTTATTTATTAATCTTAATTGTATCTACTGTTTATTTAATTGACACTACTGACGGAAACCACCTGTGGTCATTATTTACTTACTGACGGCAAATACGGAGCTTTACCCTTCAATACCGTAAAAAATTAAAATATTTGACTCTAAATGCTATCTATATAAGTAACTAACACATAGGAGTTTAAATTTGCGAAATACATTTATTACTATAATTTTTTTCAATTTAAACAGCATTTTTTTAATTACTTACCAATTTGAAAACCCTGTTTCGATATTTCAGTTTAAATTAGAGTTAGTTTTCGCGAACAAATGTTATTTAATGGCCAAAAGAAAAGCGGATCTAGACGCGGGCAACACCGAGCAAGAACCTCACTGAACTGAGATTTACTGAAGTCTGAAACGGCCTGTGGTATTAACAGGCTATATTATTATTGCTGAACATAGCCTGAAAGTGGTATAATAACTTTACAAGGCCCGATACGACATCCGATCGGATCAAATATAAATTCAATAAACTATTATTTAAAAACATATAATTAAAAACACCAAAATTAATTAATTTTTGTATAACATAAAACATTTTTATGTAAAAAGGACTTTCACGGGTTTTATGCTTATGTTTACATTTATATAAATTTTATTTTGCATCTTTGCTTAAACGGATAACATTTTCACGTGTAACAAAAGTTTTAGATTATCCGCCAATTCACTTAAACAAATGACAAATCAATGCAATATACTTTTTTTATAGAATAGGAGGCAAACGGGCAGGAGGCTCACCCTTAAGTGATACCGCCGCCCATGGACACTCTCTTTGGTAACCTAATACTACATTAGGTTACCAAAGAGTTCTAAAATCGTAACCCAAAAATTTTTCGTTAGCAATGTTAGAAATTTTCAGTGTTACCTAGGTATGTACTTTGATTTGCAGGGTCTATATTACATGGGATGCTGAACTATCTGCTCGCATAGATTCTCTATGTATATGTATACTTCGAATATGTATAATTTTCCTATGGCTTGAGGCTTTAAGGAGAGTGTCATAGAATAGAAGAGAAGCGGAAAACGCGCAAACTTGTGTCTTCTTGGGGCTGAATTCCATCTGCGAACTTCGAGGCAGAATCCAAAATTTCATGCTTTCTATCTCGACGCCTGGCGTTTCACACATAGTGTTTTTAATGCACTTTCCTCCACGCGCCAACTTTGTGGAACCAGCTGCCGGAAGAGTTATTTCCGAGCTGACACGACTTAGGAGTATTCAAGAAAAGAGCGTACTACATATATAAATAATGTAAATACTAATCTTTGAAAGATCAGCAACACTCGTTGCAGGAATCTATGGGCGGCCGGTAAAACCAAGATAAAAGTTTAAATAAGAACTCTGCATTTTTTTATCTTTCCAGCTATACGATTTTCCAGCCAACGTCGAATCTGAGACAATAAAGACCGCACATCACAATCTATCAATGGTTGTATAACGCGAAACTGAGTTTGCGCGCCTGGCTCCAACGTCCATGACGCTTTATCAATGGGGCAGCCATCTTTTTGACGTCATAGCCAAAGCCTAGCCTGTCACGTTTGTTTTGCACCGGCTGTGGCCGCGGGTTTGATTAATTAATTACTAGACATCCGGTTTGAACTTGAGCTCTTGCTATATACATATTAAGTAATAACATCGATATCATTGGTTTATCTAGATTTTATCTAGTATAGAGACGAAAAATACAGCCAGTTAAAACCTCAAGCTGAGATATAATATTTTCATTGATGATATGCCATGTTGCAACTCATTACTATTTTTCAAATCACATCGCATAGGGATTCAATAATTCCAAAATTAGTAACTCATTTGTTAACCACATCAAAATAGTTAACACAATTGATTTTTGTTAAGGTACTAGGATAACACTATATTATACACTAATTGTGTTTACGCTGGCTGAGCGATTGGGTGTGAAAAAATTGTGAGCCATACTACGTCGTAGACGAATAGCACATTGTAGCGCCAAAAACCTATAGCTCACTATACATATATACATATATCTTATATATAAGATATATTCTAAATTTGAAATGACATCTCAAATTTTTTTGCAATTTGATTTTTTTAATATACATAGATAATAAAGGTATTGAAAAGTATCATTTAAGTAGGTACTTCTCACTCAAATTGATTATTACGTTTATCTTTACAAATAAAATATGTAGTTGACTTTGTCTAAAAAATAAGTAGAGCTGCAAAGAACTTAATAAAATATAATATGGTAAAATAATAATATAATCGAAAATTTGTAATATCTATTAAAATAAGGATTATTGTTATTATGTTTTGTAGAAATTTTGGTCTTGAAACCTCTATAAGTTCTAACTATTCTAGTTCTAATATCTAAATTATTAAAGTATGTAATAAATAGTACTCATATTTTACTTTAAATTAAGTAGACGCTATTTGGTATCCTTTTCATTCGAAGTACTCGAAACCTATATAGGAAAGGGATGGCGAACGGTAAATAAGTTTCGTTTCACCCCTCAATAAGGGTAGAAACAACTTCCCGCGCTTGCGCGGATCAATAATTAACCCCGTACTAAAATACCAACGGAACATTATCATCATAGATCTTTTTGCGCTTGTACAAATCCATTGCTTGTTCGGATGGGGGTTCATTTTAGTACGTTGTTTAAAGAGGGAATTGGAAGTGCATTTACTTTTTTTTTGCACTACAGTTCTTGTAATCTGTAAACTCGGTAGATAACAGCGCATGCGCTCTTATCCCTCATGGACCAAAATTCAAGTGTTACAAAATAAGTACAGCGTCACAGTGCTTTGTGTAAAAAATTCTAAATACCACAAATGTAAGTATTTTTATTACTTAAGTCATTCGTATTATTTTAGGCCTACCAAAATATCAGAGGAATATAAATAAATATATTATACTAGCTGCCCCGTGAATTTCGTTTCTCCTTAATGCCTAGGCTACCTGTTCAGTGCATACCAACATGGAACATTTTGCTATGCTAACCCTGAGACTGTTCGGTTTTCCGGTATGAAACATTTTTGGGCGTTTTGTGAATTTTTCACTGTATGAACCTCAGATTTCATGTCATAAGCTATTAATTAACAAATAAAAAACAGGGGTTAATGTAGAGGGGTGAAAATGTATTTTTGTATGTTGTAAGTATCATAAAAAAATATAAAAACAAAAAAAAATCTAAAATATAAATTATTGGGCTGGATACCCCTTACCGCGTAGAGATTTGAAAAATAGATAGAAGCCGATTCTCAGACCTACTGAATATGCATACAGCATACCTAATAAATTTCATAAGAATCGGTCGAGCCGTTTTGGAAGAGTATGGGAAGTAACAAGTTACACAAGAATTTTATATATACAGAGATTTCAAAATTAACTTTTGGTAAAAAGATATGATAGAATAGAAAAGGGCGGTGAATGGAATGAAAACAAGAAAAGAAAATCGCATTAGGGAAGGCTTTAACTTTAAAGCTGTAACGCCTGCAACGCGTACAGGAAACAAATTATATTTTGTGTATACAACCTTATATCTGCGGCACTCATACATCAGATGAGCCTCTAGCTCTTTCACTATCCTACCTACCTACTAATAGTATTATTTATCCTATAGGATGTCGTGTGGGGCAGAATGTCTGTCCCTTGGCCCTCCGCCGGATTCAATTATGCATATGCCCCCACCGCCTCTACCGGCCTTCCTCGCCAACATGGCCAACTTGACGCCACCCTGCAGAGCATCGAAGTGCCCCCCACTGCTCAATAACGAAGACAACTCATTATTTCCCGGAGTCGAGTATCACGAGTTACCACGACATGGTATGTTTTTATTCAAAAATTATATTAATGCATTATACCTACACATGTTTAGAATGAATTTGACGTAGTGAAGCTCAGTGTTGTTACAGTGAAAAAAATTGTAAAAATCAATATAACAAAATTATATCATTAATAATGTTTTGTGGTTCTTTTTCAGAACCAGCTGCATCTGACGACACATGGTTCCTGGTGCTTATTACTTGCTGTATTGCAGTGCTCTGTATTGCTGCAGTTTTGGCAATTTTTTTACTGAAATGTAGAGAGTAAGTTCACCTGTATATCTCTTTTAAGACATTCTATTATATGTATATATGTATAGGGTAAGCAATACATTTTTCAAATATATTTTCTAACATATCCGTGTCGAAAGAAATCGTAATTTTTAAGTAGTTGATAGTGGTCGTATTTCGAAACCAGTTTGTGTGTAATTTTAATGAAAACCTGTTTATAAGATCCTTATTTCTAAACAGAGCACGCGGTGGCTGTAAAAGCGGAACGGGTAAAACAAGCGGCTCCAATGCGCTCTATGGTAGTGCTGCCCTTGACTCTCGAGTATTGTGGGCTGCCCTCACGCCAAGAGGAACTCGACATTTCGTCGCCGATACTTACCCACATGATGAAACGGAGGACCATCATTATGAATGTGTCGAACCACCTCTATACAAACTTGGACCGCCTGAAGATTTAGCCATCACTAGACATTACACCGTCGAGTATGAAGACCCTGCTCCATTAATCGAAAACTACTCCGATAGAACCGAAGAATACTTCAGGCATGGTATGGATACACTCCGCCGGGGAAATAGACCACTAGTTTCATCTCCTACCAGAATTGAAAGACCCAATTTGCCGCCATTAAATTTACAGCCCAGAACGCTAAGACGCCCGCCACATTCCCGCCGTGTGAGTGATGCAAATAACTCTGAAAAATCGGCCATCTGAACCGAAAATGGCGCGGTATTTTCCGTCGCCGACTCAACCGATATTGACTATGAATGGACCATCGATTCTAATGTTGATAGACTTGTCTAAATGTCATTCACCTCATATTTCTTACTTTCTTTGAATACAAAAATCATAATGACCATTCCTTTGGCGAAAATATTTTTATTACGTTATCATTAGATACCTTAATAATTTCTATTATCTGAAGCAAAAATGTATTCAATAATTCAAAATTACAACACATTCATCAACAATAAATAGCAAATGTAATATTTAAAAATATATAAAACAGTAAATTTATAGAACTCACTCAATTAAATCACTTAACCTAAGCTTTTTGAACGCTGCTGAATATAAAATATGGACCTAGCTGGCTGCTAGCGTAAAGGAGCGAACCAGCACCGAAAACATTAGGTATAGTTTCTGTTGCTTAGGTAAGATTAGATAATAAGTAATGTAAGTTGACACCCTAGTCTAATTTTCAACTAGTCACGCTGGCTTATAATATTGTTAGCTACATAAGTAGGTATCTACTAACAAATAATTTTATTTGACTGTTGTAAGAATAATAATATTTAAACGTGTAACTAGCTATAAAAATATGTAAATTAATATTGTGTAAATAGCCAGGTACTTATTTATTTTGTATTTATTTTTACTTCGATGCAAATTAGATTAAGTAGTAATTTTTAATAAACTTTAACAACTTTAATAAAGTATATTAATTCTTAATTCACGACGTCATCATCGATATCATTAAAACACAGTTAAATTTTGCGTTAAATTATGAGACCTTATATATATATTTTTTTTATTAAATATATTTAATTATATATTTTTCCCTTTTATCGTGATTGGTTTATATATAATATTACTGCCGCTTAATTGTGCCGAATAATACGAATCGCGGAGTAGCGTATGTCTTTATTTTCGTTTAGTAAGGTTGCGGTAACGGAATACAAAAACTGTTTGAATTATTGCTCTGTTTATATAATATATCTCTGTATATTGTTACATTTCGATGGACTAATTAAAAAATAGAAAGACTCGCAGCCAATACTGGTAATCGGATGGTGAGACTACTTTACTTTCTCTGTGGTAATAACAGACTAATGATGACAACAGACAAATTTTGTTTTAAATATTTACTCTGTGATAATTCTGTTTTAGAATTTATACAAAAATTGAACACTGAAATATTGGTTTGTGTTTATGATATCAGTGTTATTCAAAAACATATTTGAATTGATAATAAATTGATTGATTTACGTTCACTTAAATAACAACCAAAGATAAACTTTGCTGTGTGGTCTTTACTGTTTTTGCTTTTCATAAACTGAACATTATTTTAAGTTCAAAATGAGTGATGATGTTATCAAACATTCGGTACACACTTTAGTGTTTAGATCTTTAAAAAGGTCCCACGACATGTTCCTTTCAAACCAAGGAATGCTTCCACCAATTGATGATAAAGCGTTAGTACTTTTTGTATTGTTCTTATTTTGGCTCTGCAGGTTATAACTAACACTAAATTAATATTTTATATGTTTTAGTGTTTATTTCCCTAAAATTATTATATTTTAGTGGTTTTAATTTATATTAATGATTGCTATATCTTGATATTCTTTATTTTCCATAGAAAAATAATTCAAATAATCTTACTAACATTAAATATCTGGTTGGATTTTATATTTAATGACATGAATTTGATAATACTTCAAATGTCAATTGGAATGTTCGCTGAAATGCCTTTTTTTTATTACAGTGAAAATATTTTGAAAGTTATTAAGAGTAGAGATAGTTATGGGCTTGTAATGTCTGCGGTACAAAAGGCACAGGCTATAAAAGAGAGGGAAGCAATGAGTCGACCAGAAACCCCACATGATACAGGTATTTTTAATAAAACATGAAAATTTGTTGTATGAAATATTTTATATTTTTGTTTCCTATTATATATATAAGATATAAAAAAATATTTAAAAATTAGCAGATAGTAAGAACAAGCAGTAAGCAACTTTAGTGGTGATCAATTGTTTGAGTTTAATAGAACACTGAATAAAGAACCAAATAAAAATACACAATATATTTTTATCAATACGCCACTGTACATTTTGAGAAGTGAAAGTAGGAGTTTTAAAATACTAATAACTTTTGTAGAAATAGCAGAATCAGCAGCCCTAGCATCAGATGGAGCAATGTTGCCATACACAGGACCTGCTGCCCCAACAAGCACAGCTATTACTCCTTTGCCCCGTAAAGCACCAGTAATGCCAAAACCGAAATGGCATGCTCCATGGAAACTTTGCAGAGTTATTTCTGGACACTTAGGGTGGGTGAGATGTGTTGCTGTTGAACCAGGAAATGAATGGTTTGCTACAGGTATGTAGTGTATATTTTTAAATTACTCCCATGACACACAGTTAGCACATTTAGATCAAAAGTGGCATTCTATGTTAAATATACTTACTTTTGTGTTATATATACATGTACATAAAATATGATACTATCATATTGTGTCCACCTCAACATTATAAAATATAGTGTTTTGATTGAGGCATTATTTACAGGAGCCGCAGATAGAGTGATAAAGATTTGGGATTTAGCAAGTGGAAAATTGAAGGTATCACTGACTGGACATGTCAGTACTGTAAGAGGTTTGTTATATTGCATTTTAATACAAGGTTGCCAATAGGATTTGTACAACTTAGCAATTAAGCCACATCAATCTTAGGTAAAAACATATATTTAAGCAAAACAAATCTTACTGCTTTTTAGTTTAATTATGGGATGTCATTTTTTCTTTTACTCGCTTGATTTTATAGTTTTTTTATATAAATTTTTAGGTCTTGAAGTGTCAGCGAGGCACCCATATCTTTTCAGCTGTGGAGAGGACAGACAAGTTAAATGCTGGGATCTGGAATATAATAAAGTATGTTTTGCATGAAATAGATGTTTTCTATTGCCTTTCAATAATGTGCCTTGTAATAAGTGCTAATATAAAATTACCAATGTACTCTCGAAGAATGTTTTGTTACATTTATTATAAAAATCAAGAACATTCATGAATTGAGTTCTGGCAGTAAATGAAACGTAATGGGATATTATCAGTGTGTCCATCCCTCTTATGTTGATAATACTGTTACATCATTTTAGTTAGAATATAATAGTAATCAGCTTTTTAATATGCCAAATTTTTCTTAGTAAATGTTATGAAGCCAACAAGAATTTATTTGAGTTTGCATAACCGCGCCACCTTGGTTTTCGTTACACATTTTTAACAGCATTTCTATTTAGGTAATACGTCACTACCACGGCCATCTATCAGCCGTGTACACATTAGCGCTCCATCCGACTATCGACGTACTGCTATCAGCTGGTCGAGATGGAACAGCTCGTGTTTGGGACATGCGGACTAAGGCCAATGTACACACACTTACAGGACATACGGATACTGTCGCCTCGCTTGTAAGTCAAGCTTCTGAGCCACAGGTAATATATAGTTAGCCTTCAACGACAGTTCGTACCGTTTCCTGAATGGCCAAACAAGCCATCTGGTCGCCCATAGGAGGCGCTGTCTCTTAACAACAGCTGTCCCCTTGTTTAAAACATACTTACTCTTGAGATGAACTAATTATTTGTTTTTATTTACCAGCAATCTGAATTCTATTCCATTCATTTCCATTAGGCCAGAAACAAAAAAATCAACAGTATTATTTATTATTAACTCTTGGCCTATTAAAGGGTACAGAACTTTTATTATAAGAAAAGAATCGAAAAACTGAATGTATCTGTATATTCAATGTTTAACTAACTTATTGTATTTCAGATCATTACTGGGTCCCACGACTCGACTATTCGTCTCTGGGACTTAGCAGCTGGGAAATCCCTTTGCACACTTACAAACCATAAAAAATCTGTGCGCTCTATAGTCATACACCCTACATTGAACACATTTGCATCAGCTTCGCCAGATAATATAAAACAATGGAAATGCCCAGAAGGAAAGTTTATTCAAAACCTGTCCGGGCATAATGCCATAGTTAATTGTATGGCAATCAACCCTGAAGGGGTATTAGTTAGTGGAGGCGATAACGGGACCATGTATCTGTGGGATTGGAGAACCGGCTATAACTTCCAAAGATTGCAAGTAAGAAAAAAGTTATTCTCTAAGCCTTGGCCTTGGAAATGTAGCATTTGGCAAAAACCTATTATTGTGTTATATTATTAAACGTTAAAAATATATTATCTTAACAAAAAGATTTAAAAATGTTGGGGTGCTACAGTGTCCATTTTAAGTTATTAAAAATAATAATTCTATTTGTTTTATTAGATTTTTTTTTTTTCATATTATTAAATATAATATTTATATTATATTTTTTGATGAGAAATACCGTTATTTTTTTGGAATGGGAAATTTTATCTTTTAATTCAATAAATATTGTTTTTTATTGTATTCTGATAGTAAAATATCCTCATTTTTTTTAGGCTGCTGTACAACCAGGGTCAATGGATTCTGAAGCAGGAATATTTGCAATGACCTTTGATCACTCAGGCTCCCGTCTCATCACAACAGAAGCTGATAAAACTATCAAAATTTACAAAGAAGACGACACAGCCTCTGAAGAAACACATCCTATTAATTGGCGGCCGGAGATTCTGAAACGACGAAAGTTTTAAATAAATATTTTTCGTATAACAGTTTTTTATTTCTTTCAATTGCTAGAAAAGTTACACAATAATATTTGTGTAATATAATCATTGCAATGTTGTTCATGGTTAGGATGCAAAATTATAGTTCAGGTGCTTTATTTATTACCAGAGACGAGAATTTAGGTAAGTTTTGTAAAGGTAAAGACATTTTAGTTAAATCGTTTTTAGTTTTATCTAATATTGATACTTCTGGCAGAATATTTTAAGATATTTATCACAGTATAGCTAGCAAGCGAAAATTCGGCCCACATGGACTACTGTTCTCACCTCTGGTCTCCCCAGTACCAACTCCTTCCACTTGACCGTATTCAACGAATCGAATCGTCGACGACAAATCTCTCTCAGAGCGGGTTGATCCTTTGGGGTTGCGTAGAGATGGATGGTCACTCTGCATCTTCTACCGCATTTACCATGGAGAGTTCAGAGTTGTTCGGATTAATAGCTGCAGCTGACGTCGACGTCCGCTTTTTCACAAGGTAGTTTTTTCCGCGCAACACCACTTTGTGGAACCAGCTGCCCACTGAAGTATTTCCGAACCAAATCGACTAGGGTCCTTCAGGAAAAGAGCGTACCAATTCTTAAAAGGCCGGCAACGCACCGGCGAGCCCTCTGGCGTTGAGTGTCCATGGGCGGCGGTATCACTTAACATCAGGTGAGTCTCCACCCGTTTGCCCTCTCTTCTATAAAAAAAAATAGCAATATCTAATGTTAAGAATGGACAAGAGTGATAAGTAGAAATAAAACACTCTTAAATAAAATTATAATTTATTAGCCCGTTACTTGTACTAAGCTTAGCTTTTTTACAATATATTTAGGGTACTTAGTAGATTGGTACCTTTGTAGTTCCTTGATTAATTTATTGAGACTTATTCTTGCATTAACAACTGTTTTATTCAAAAATCATTTTGTATAGGTATAAAGAAAAATTGGAATGTTAAAGAAAACATATAAAAGCTCTATTACATTGTCTGGGTGTCAAAATATTAGTAAAAAAACTAATATTAAAAAATAAATCATGATATTGCCTGAGATTCTTCTACAAATATAAAGGCTACTTTAAAATAAAATAATCAAATAGTTAAAATCTAAAATAAGAAATTATGAATATAATGAAGGCATGCAAAAATATTATTAGTTCTCAGTCTTCCATCTTTATATTATTATTATAACCTTCGCACAAGGGACATTAGAGACGCCAAAGCCTATTTGTACTGCATCGTAAAAACAAGAAGTACAAATGCGGTTATGTCGCACTTAATACATTTTATGTATTAGTTACAAACTATGTCCCTCCTTACTAATAATCCGTCCAATTCATGATTAGATATAAGCAATTATATATTACTTTGCACGCAAATCAATTTTAAAAAGCATTAAGAAGCAGATTAGGTTTTAGATCATATTTCATCTTCTAGATCAAATGACTCTTCAGGGAAATCTCCAACAGTCACATAAACTGGTTTTACAAAACCTCCATACTTAGGTGGACAAGTGAAGTATCTTTTACCATTGACTCTGCAAATAAAATAAACATAACTTTACACAACCAATAATAAAAATTTAAGGTTAAAACTTAGTTTAACAATTGGTATTTAGTTGAATTTTTTTATAGGCTTATTACCTACAACCTTTTGATGGTTATCAAGTTACTTCTACAAATTATAGAAATTACATACGATCCATCATTCTTTCCTCTCGGTTCATCATATTGTACTCCAATCCACAAGCCTTTTGTTCCTTCCAATGGACCATTATAGCGAACAGTAGCTCTTCGGGAAGGTTGGGATGGTACACGTACCTCACACCTTGCACCAACTAATACTGACTCGGCTAACCTGTCAATATACTAATATTAACTCGGCAGATATAATTTAAACTTTATATGTGGGCAAATGTTGAGTACAATAAATAAATTATATTAAAACTTGTAAAATACAGACATATTACAAAAAAACAGACAACTTTAAGTTAATTTAAGTTGTGACTTTTATTATACAATTATATTGAAATATATCCAAGATTAAAACACATTGCATTTTTAAACATACCATGTTTATGTAATAGATGTTGATATTCTTTACTTTTTATCTATGATCTACTATAAATACATGGCAAAATATGAATGACAGAATAATACTTATTTTACTTACTTTGCTTCTTCCTCTAACTCTTTTTCCTGCTGCTCTTTCATCTTAGCCATCTCTTCTGCATTATATTTCCCAAGCTTATTTTTTTGTAGAAATGATCTAAGTGTATCACCCTTTTTTTCATATTCTTCTTCCGATAACTTGAACCTTAAACATTTGAATTTTAGCTTAAATGGTGATTGATTATTTAAAAATGTAGAAAAATCTTTCAAATCTTCAATATTCTATGCATTTTTAATTGCATTAATTATTTAAAGAAATATATTATTATTGTAGCTATTACCTCTCTGCACTATCAGAGTCATCAAAATCTCGAACTAAGGCAAACTTGTCAATGACATGGATCCTCATGCCATCTTCAATTGGATAAGACCCCAGCAAAGCAGTATCATTGTCAATATCACATAAAAAGTTGTTCTTGTTGTCATACACTTTCAATTTCATGGTACTTGCTGTTCCTCCAGTAACCAGTTCCAGTTTGGTCTATTTTAGAAAATACACAGAACAGTGAAAAATAAGTGTTATAAGGTTTCCTTTAGCTTAAGATTTCTTGTTTCCTTTTTAAAAAGTAATTAACTCATCACAGTAGTGATTACGAATATCAACAACAATAAAAATTAAAATAATAATAAAAAACAGTATTTTGGTTTTTAACTATCTAATATTCTATCAAATAAATTATTTGATTGGAATCTCTGAGTACTTAATGTATGTTTGCCTACACATACATAAGTGAACACCAAGGAAAGGCAAGGTACACAAATTATAAATGTATTAGTGCGTATTTTGTTATGGGGCAGAGGGAAAACATTTCGGCGAAATTAAGACTTACTGCTGCCCATGGACACCTTGGAATGTGGTAAGTACTTATTTATATATGTACAAGATGTTCAATATTGTTGAGACATTACCAGTTACGAAAATTACTTATTTACCTTAAAATCCAACACTGTTATACCTTTGTTAAACCTCCGTTCGATAGGAGGCACACTTTCATTATCGGATTTAGTAATATGCACATTTAAAAAGTCTTGTGTTATAACATGAACACCTTCCATTTTATAATTTATAAACACGCTGCGACCAACTTGAAAATCAAAGCAAACCAAAATATTATTTAGTCCTAAGATACCAAAATTATGATTTGGTAATTGATTCAATAAAGCGGTTGCTGTAATAATCTTATATGCCAAATCGCTTTCGCATATAATTTCAAAATTCACAATACTAAAGTAAAAAACTGTCTTAAATTCAAAAGTCAGAGTAATTCAAATTTCAATAGCAAATGTCAATATGAATAATCGGTAGACACTTCACACTACACAAGACTAACTGAAAATACAGATAACAAAAAGTACACAGGCACATTGTTTTGAAGCGTATACTGTTTGTTATATTTGTCTCGCATAAGCTTGAGTCTTGACACCAAGCAATCGACTTTCTGAAAACGAGGAAACGTTAAGTTACATTGTTTGTATTTTTATTTTATGGCAATAGTTAACTTTATGCCAGTTTCAAGTAAAAAAATTATATTGGCTTGTCATTGACACATCCTCTAATACATTATTTTTGTTATGTATCATGAATTCAATATCATTTTTTTGGTGTAAGTTTGTTTGTTGGATAACATGGCAAACCTATAATTTCAGTCTTAGCAACAAGTGCTATCACCGGAGTCAAGATTGATCACAAGTGATAAATATACATAAAATAATAATAACTTATAAATTATAATATAAAAAGTGTATGTACTATACTTCCAGCAACGGGTTGGGTTTACAATTCAATACCTTGAATTTGATTATACTGAGTATGTACGAATCTAAGCGTCCAAAAAACGAATTACCTATTATCTAGTTCGGTTGGTTAGGTTAGTTAGTACATTTGTTTTAAATCATGGTCACAAATCTGTAAACAAATTACATGGAAATGAAACAAAATACTTCACCCAGTCTTTCCTTTCTTCCCAAAACAGAGATAAATGAAAAGAAATGGCGGAGGCTTTTACTCAAGGAGCATGTACCATTTAATTAAAGCAAATGTATAGATGTGTATATTAAATCTTAACTCCCAGTATATGAAATTTTCTTTAAAACCTGAAAACCCAAGGAAAATAACATAAAAAGAAAAGGTAGGCAGAATATAATATATTCGGTGATAAGTTGCAAATTGGGGATAAACCGCAGTAACCTGTAACATATTTTCTCTTTCTTCTTTTTTTTAGTCTAAAACGCTCCATGAACAAGAACTCCGGCATTTCCTCCATTTGTTCCAGACACATTCGGGAATTAAATCTTCTTTGTCGCCTATGCCACACTTCCTCATTGTGTGCGGCCCAAATTAATCGCAGAGTATGCATTTTCAATTCCAAAGGCACTTCACCCTACACAGCTGACTAAGCAACCGCCATTTTTGTGGTTATCTACATCGCTTAAACGATACGATTGATGCTTACATTACCTGTCAAAATGTGCCACTTGTCTACGATTTGTATGGCGTAGCGAACGACGCGTTCCGTTTATGCAATGCGATAGTCGAATCATGACGGAACTATGCCACTTGGCTGCGAAATAAAACGATCGCTGTATTTGCGATAAGGTAGATCACGTGACAAATGTCATTCCCATACATTTTAATTCTATTCTACTTTCATTTACAATATTACGTGTCCATTTGTCTAGGCCTGGTGTTCTAGTTCGTTTTCGACTAGTTCTTTTATCATGGTCTGATGTAGTACAGAGCAATGTCTAGAGTCCGCGCCACCACTGAATGCCGATCGACGCGGCGCTAGCGCGGTGTAATAAGATGTTGCTAATGCTAGACGTATTTATCTCTGAGTTGAAATAAATAGTTTTGTATCACTCACTCACTCCTTCTACAATTGCGTTTGGGATTAGAGGATCAGGCTTGTTGTGTGTCGCAAACTATCTGCTTCTCTGTCTGCCCCTGGTTTGCCGTCTGGCAAGCCTGAAGCTGCTGCTTCACGCTTGGCAGTCAACAGTTGGCAACACCATACACGCCATTTTGTATTGTGAGCATGTTGATATGCTCTTAAAAATGATTTTATTTCTGATTGAAGATATTTTTAATAGTTAATTAAGTTCTTGAGTGCAATAAAGTGAATTGCAAAAATGGATAAGTCAGAAGTAAAAGCGTTCAACGCGGAGGTAAAAAACAGAAAATGTCCCCCAAAATTTGTGTTTTCCGTGGCATTTTTTTAAATTGAATGAATTCTTTCAGTTATCCGGGTTGTACGAAAACAAGCCCCCAATTTCAAAAGCGAAGATGAGTGCTATAACAAGAGGTGCTATAAAGGCGATAAAGTTTTACAAGCATGTTGTACATAGTGTTGAAAAGTTTATACAAAAATGCAAACCAGAATACAAAGTTCCGGGGCTTTATGTGATAGATTCGATTGTGAGACAGTCAAGACACCAATTCGGCCAGGACAAGGATGTGTTTGCTCCGAGGTTTGCTAAAAATATGCAACAAACCTTTGCTAATCTCTTCAGATGCCCTCCTGAAGATAAGGTTGGTTATATAAAGTCAACTTGTAGGTTATATTTTGTTGATTTATTATAATTCTATAATAATAATACTCTGAATTATAGGATAAGATTAATTTATTTGTGACTTGTTTACAATATTGTATATTTGTTATAGCGGAATATAATAAGAGTACTGAACTTATGGCAGAAGAATAATGTGTTTGGTTCTGATGTTATTCAGCCCCTATTGGATATGGCTGACCCTAATCATCCTCTACATCAGGAAATTCAACAACAGCAAAACAATGCTGCCAATGGTATAATTGTTTATATTAAAGCTAAATATCTAAGTAAAGTGTATATTAAGGTGCATGTTGATTTTAATTGTAATAAAGTATTAGTTGTCATATGGTATAAAGTATCAGTGAAACAAAATATTTTCCTCTTTTATTTTCATATCTCTGAAAATTATCTGATGTTTTAGTTTCAGTTTAGGTGCTGTTTACTTTAATTTATTATGTAAAGCAGGAATTTCTTGACAAAAAAAATTGATGTATAATATAGAAAATTATTTGTTTAATATATATGTCTATAATGTCTAGATAGTTAGAATCCTGCCTTATTTATTTTATATTCTTTATAATATCCTATTTTGGTTTTAGGGAGTTCATTAAATAATACACACAATGTCTCTGACAATAAAATATCTCCAGGCCCTGCATCGCAGCATACTCCACATGGATCATCACCAATGGGAGGGGATCAGGTAAAATTAATTTTGATATGATTAAATCTGTAATAATTTTATGTTTACTTAAAGATTGCCAACAATTCAAATAGTGGTGTGTGCTATTAATATTATTATAGATGTTATATAGAGTTATGATGCAAATATTACCTAAGGATTTAATGTCATATATTTACTAACTAACAAAACCCCTGAAATATTTAACAAGCAGTTCATACAACTTACCTATAATTTAATAGTTCCAGGATGACTCATCTGGACCACCGCCGGCAAAGTTCAATAGAAAATTGCTGAATGATTTTGAATATGAGAGCGGGGATGACACACCTATGGCAGAATCTACTCCACCCCAACACAACCCACCACACTCCAATACCCAGAATAATGTACAGCATATCCAACATATGCAGAATATTCAGCCTCCACATCAAAGTCATAATCCAGCTGATGCGTTAGGAAGGTATACAAATGCCTAATAGTTCACTTATTTTACACATACAGTTAAAGCAATTAAATTTGTGTTACTTATTATTTTTAATCTATTTCCGTTAACTTACACCCATATTGTCTGTGTGGTCAGAACCACAACAATGCCTCATTTAAAATTTGTTCATGATTTACTTTATACATTCACTATTAGAGATCTATATTGATAATGTTGGCTGTTTATTTTCAGTATCTTAACAAACCCTGAAATTATGAGGCAACTGCAGAGTTTGCAAGCTCAGATGCAGTTAGTAGCTGGGATGCAAAATATACCTGTAAGTATAGTAACATGTACCACATAATGTGAAAGTTAAATTTAAATTCCAAAAAATAAACAAAATTATGGCTTATTTAATGAAGCTAAATCAGACAAAATAATTTTGCCTCAAAATTATGAACTTTGTACGAGTTAATATTAAAACCTCAACAATAATTTACAGAATTTAATGCCAATGATGACAGACATGCAGATGCAACAAAATCCGAATGCATCACTTCCTTTCCTCGTAAGTATATTTTTGTTACTTTGACAAATGAATATAGTACAAATATTTTAATGCATACGATATGCAAGTTACACATAACCAAATATGTTGTTTGTTTAGTAGTTTAAAACGTTTATTTGTTCCCAGAATTCACATAATGAACAATCAATGATGCCAGAGGGCAAGGACGACATGGCAAATGAATCAGACATAGAGTTTGTAGATTCTGGTCCACAAGTCATTGAAATACCAGATGCTAATGATTCTAGGTAAGGTTATTATTATATTTTATTATAAAATAATAGGAGGCAAATGGGCAGGAGGCTCACTAAATGTTAAGTGATACCGCCCCGCCACCCATGTACACTCGGACAATGGAGTTCTCTCCAACATCCACGCTATTGTTTGGGGACTCAAGCCCCTAACATTAGCGAGTGTACTCGTGCCCGTGTGTTGGTTTATGCCGTTTTCCCCCAGATCAATTAGTAATTGACCTATTTTGATCATATAGCGCAGAATTTCTGAAAAATAAAAAATTTTATATATATTAGTACGATGATTATTAAGCGTTGCTCAAAGTAGCCAGAAGTACTGTAAGATTGTAATTTAAATATTTAATCAATATACTTAGTCCAAATTCTTCTCCTAGAACATATAAAATTATTATCAAATAAAAATGACTAAATATATTTAATAATTGTATTTATAAATTCAGTCAATAATTTCTTAGTTATTGTTTAAAAATATTTGAAAATTGCATTAAAAACCTATTTTACAGAAGTCCGTCGCCAAAGTCTCGTCGGCGGTCACGGTCGCCTCGCAGACGGAGACGATCTCGATCGCGCTCTCGCTCGCCGAGGCGACGGCGGGACAGAGATCGAGAAAGGGATAGAGATAGGTATGTCATACAGTATTTCACATCGCCTTAGAATCTATGTATATTAGGTAATTAGTTATAGATTCGTGGACGTGGCGTTAATCTATGAAATTATGGAATTAACTTTTTTCTGTGTTGTGTTTTGGGCGCTTAGTTTTTCCGCCATTTATACGTTTTTATTTTGCTGAATTCGAATAAAAATTATGTATCTCTATTTAAATTCGGCTCAGCGGTAGGCTTCGTCTAACATTGGACGTTAGATTATAGGAATTTTAAACTGAAACTTTTGACAAATTTAAAAAAATATTAAAATATTTTTTTGTTTTAATTTTAGAGACAAGGATAAGGAGAAAAGCCACAAAGAACGGGAAGCAGAGAAAGAAAAACAGAGAGAGAGAGAGAAAAAGGGTTTACCTCCAATTAAAAAAGAAAATTTAAGCGGTGAGTATTTTATAACTTTTTCAAAAGTTTTTGTTCATTAGCCCTTGTAATAAGTAAATCTTTTGCCTTACCGCCTTCATAGCAAGCCCCCAGACTTGGTCCCATAAAAGTATAGAACCACAACATTTATTTACATGAGATTTGCATAAACTTAAATTTAATGTCCCGAACTATTACGACCCTAAAACATAAATTAAATTCAGAATGAAATTTACCTTATAAAAGAACGGTAACCATAGCAACAATAATTTTAACCCAAGGCTGCATAAAATGATTTTTCTTTCTTTATTTACAGTGTGTAGCACAACGCTTTGGGTGGGTCATTTATCGAAGCTGGCAACCCAGGAAGAATTGTCGGACTTATTCGGTGCTTTCGGTGGTCTCGTCTCCGTAGACCTAGTTCCGCCTCGCGGCTGCGCTTTCGTGGTCATGGAGCGTCGCCGTGATGCAGCCAGGGCCAAACAAAAGCTCGATAGACATAAATTGCATTCTAAAGAAATTACTGTAAGTAACGAAAAAAATTTTTTTATTCTAATTTGCATATATTAGCTGATTTAAAATTGTAACAATTAATTTAGATTTTTCTCAGTTCGTCAGTATTGATTTTATGTAGCAGCAGTCTTGCAGTTTGAATTAAAAATGTATCCTTAGATCTTATCCACCTTTAAAAAAGTCTTATTGCTCCTTTTTAACTAAAGTTGTATTTTTTCGGTCTGTTCAAATTTGGGTTAGCAGAGTACTCAATTAAAGCGATGGAATTATCTCGATTAAATTTTTTATTCAAAAGGGAGTTAGTATATCGATTCATACCTTAAATAGTTCATAGTTATTTACTCCTAATTTTTTAATGATAGGTGGCGTGGGCAGCGGGTAAGGGCGTAAAGGGTCGTGAATGGAAGGACTATTGGGAAGCAGAACTGGGCGTGGCCTATCTCCCGTGGTCTGCTCTACATGCCCGCTGGGTGCTGGGTGCGCTTTCTTTAGACGCATTGGAAGAGGGCGGGGCTGTTGATGAAGAAACTCTTCCGCCTTGGTTGCCTCCACGGGTGAGTGAAGAGGAAAATAATTTTAATATATGATAATACTAGCCGACTTAACAGGTGTTATCCTTTACATGGGATTAAAAATCTGTTTGTAAATATCAAAGATTATCGAATCCGCTTGAACACATACATCTTTAATCTTCCACAAATATTTAAAAATTGACCTAATCGGTCCAGGCATTCTCTAATTTTACAGAGACAAACAGATCAATTATTTTTTTATATGGGATGTTTAAGAATCTTGTCAAAAATTACTAATTTAAATGTACGCATTTTTTTATGTCGGCATTTCTATTTTCAGATTTTACCAAAAACGATGCCAGATATTCCAATGATACCTGGCCTAACACCGGTATCCGGTCCAGGTATGCTCATTCCGGGGCCAGGAATGCCCGGTCCTGGGCCCATGCCGGGAATGCCCAATTTAGCCAATATGCCCAATATGCCTAACATGGCAAACATGGCCAACATGCCCCCAACTAGCATGGCCATGGGTGGACCACCTCCAGCGAGCATTCCCTTACCAGTTCCGAGGATGCCACCACCTGGGTAAGTTATCATTTGAGAAAATTTAATATATATACTATATGTTGAAATCTATATTATTTAGTAAAGAACTTGTTACAATAAAAAAAAATCTGTGGCGCTACAACCTTTTTAGGTCTGGGCCTCAAATTTCTGTATATATTATGTGCTCATTTAACAATCTAATAGTCAAGTCGGCGGTAGGCCTCATGTGCCTGACATACGCCGTCGACTTTTTGGGTCTAAGACAAATCGGTTTACTCACGATGTGACCAATTCGAGCAAATATTATATACGCACATAGGGAGAAAGTCCATTAGTGCACAGCCGGGAATCGAACGTACGACCTCAGAAAGTCGCACGTTATTTTTTTTACGATATCTGTTTACAAGTCCTAATTTTATTGTATCTCTGGGGTTTAAAACCCTTTAATCTTTACTAGACTAATTTCCTATATACTTTATTATTTGTTTTAGAATGGGTCCTGGTTTGCCTGCGGGTATGCCTCCAGGGATGAGGCCTCCGATGCCTGCGCCGTTACCAGGTAAATATAATACTACTATATATCTTAGTCACACACATTTGAATGTTTTAAAGTGGTTCCCGGATCAAGCTAAATAAATACAAATTCGGATTTGAAATTATAACTATGATAAGCAACCATAGAGTTTGTCAATGGTATGGGCTAAAATGTCGCACTACTCACAATTAAAAATCGGTATTACATAAATATTTTATCTTCTAATGTACTCTATATCTATGTAGTGTAAGGAAATTTTTAGTCTGCGAGAAATTTAATGCGGCGGTTAGGCGAACTAGTATAATTCTTATTTCTATTCTAATTTTTCGCGTCATTTCATGTATTCACAAAACAGTGTATAGTAATAATAATTAACCCTATAATAATCCACATCTTATTGACATAAATTTAACAACAATAGATATAAAAACAAATAATACTATAAGATGCAGCCTACTATAAGGAGAAGGCCCTCCCCTCCAACTTTTCCACCATATTTTATTTTGTGCCATCGTCATTTGTTTCCCTTTCTGCGAAAAAAATATTATTAAACTTAATATTACTGTGTAAATATAATGAAGTTAAAGTAATGTCAATAACCAATCAAAATCAAAATCAAAATTCATTTATTCAGTCCAGATGCGACCTAAGGCATGCTTGTGAATGTCAAAAACGTTTACAAAATTCGCGAAAGAGCAAAACTACGCCATCTATTTAGCAATGCTGCTACATCCATGACGGTTTTCATTTCACACACTTTACGTTCATTCTATAGTCTATGCTATAGTGTAAATTGACAGAATTCTTTATTTATAATTAACGCAAATTGGGATTGTTACTTTGTTAATAACAATAATAATCGTAAAATAAGTTTTATGTTATCGTGTTAATATATTATATTTACTTTACGTTATAATGATATGATATAATTATATTTACTTATACTTATAGATACTTAGTTCAATGCCCAGCGAAACAATAGATTCGGGGTATTAGAATTCTTACGAACCAGCCACAAACACTCATGTTAAACATGCATTTTATTCTATATTAAATATGCAGGAGTACAAGGAGAGGGATCGCTATTAGGCTTTCCGCCATCTTTGCCGCCACACACATTACCACAACCCGGTAATAAATTTTTATATTCTTATCTATGTATTTACTACCTATGAACACATGTATTTAGTTTCATGCACCTAATACTAATATTTCTTAACATAAAGATACGATAAGAGATGCTCTACATTGTAATTACTCTTCTGGGTTGTCTATTTCAACCACAGAATCGACACGATATGTCGTTTTGTTTGACCGATTACAATTCAGCATTCCATATTCTCTGACTTTCTTGTTAACTTCTAATTGCCGCAAATTTGATAACTTAGCTGATACTGTAATAATAATAATAAAGTAAAATGATATATTTGCTTATCTTTTCTTAATAGTGGTTATTCCGGAATGTTGTTTTATTAAATATTTTTAATTATGTAATTATGTATAGATAATCTTATAACATAATTATAATAATTGTAATCGAACTTGCATTCATCGGTGTTCCACTTTACGTTTTTGATCATGAATCCATTTGTTACTTTAGATTGTGAAAGTGAACCTAAAAAATAAATACAGGTGTAATAAGATTTTTAACGTGATTAAGTTAAGTGTGAGAGAGAGTGAGTCTCAGGCGACACTAATTTTTAAGATTTGTTTCAATATTCGTACTGGGAATGGGCTATTTGGCAAGATACTCATAATAACCTACAAATTGTTAGTTTAATTTGTTTTATATTTGTAAATATTCATGATTTAAAGATCTCGCCAAAAAACATTTCTGGACAAGATGGCGTCCCACTTATCCTTATGGCGTTAATTGTAAACACGTAAATAAACGTAACTTTTTATGTGAAACAAGAAATATCCATATATTAGATACAGTCGGACGAAATTAGACCCTAATATAGACAGAGACATTACTCATGCTATTAAATTCATTAAATTATAATTATGGCAATATTTTTAATTATGTCTGGTTTGATATATTCTCATACATTCTTTGATAAATACAGATACTCTCAATAACACTACTATAAAAAGTTGTGCCAAATAGCCCTACATTGTGTGGTATGAAAATTCATAATAAAATTAAATTTATGTTGTAAGCTATTTTAGTGGTACTTAAATAAATAATATGTTATCAGGTATGGTGGGAAGTTTCCTCGGTGGGCTAATGGGAATGGGAGTAGGCGGATTAATGTTGCCTCTACATGCGCACGCGCATGCGCAACTTAATGCGCAACCGCCACAGCATACGCAGCCGCCGATGCAGGTTTGTTTATTTAATACGATATCGATAATGTATGCTCAGAGACAGAGATAGTTCACGCACTTGATAAAAAACATACATAAAAATACTGATTTTTGACTATATGTTAGTGTCTTTTTAATATTGTAAAAGATTGTAGAATTACAATCTTTTAGAATATTGACAGACTGAAAGGACGGCAGTTTAATTATTAAGTTAAATTACAAATAAAATTTTGTTCTGATTAAATTTTTGTCTAAAATCAGTGAGTTATCTTTTCTCTATTTATTTTCCTAATAGAGTAAATGTAAAACAAAACTCACACATTTCAAACTTTGACAGTTACAACAGCAGCAGCAACAATCTGAAGTGACGGGTGCCGACGATGCAATGGAACTGGACACAGAAGATCACCTCGATCAGACGGATAACCACATCGACGCCACGCCTTCGAATATGCTGCCCGATCAGGTAATATGAATAGATCAAATGGAAAAATAATTAAAAGCTCCTACGCCGGTTTTTAACAATATTTTAATTCGACATGAAAAAAACGTACCAATCGTAAATTCGCAACTCACTTGCGAGCCCAATGGCATTGAGTGTCCATGGGCGGCGGTAACTCTTTCCCGTTTACCTCGTTCCTTGTGCAATGAGCTCCGCCCATAATTACGTTACGGCTATGGGCGGGCCATGACTTCATAATTTTCGAATCGATACTTTGCAAGAAAATCGGTACTTTTAAATATGGGAGACTTATTTCGCGTTAAGTTTGGACTGTGATTGTTACTCAGAAACTTACAAATTAGGGTAAATGCTAAACGTTATTACGAAACGTCAGGGCAAATAACAAAGTTATATTATTTTATATTCAAATAAATAATCTTAAAAAACGTTTTATTTTAAATAATTTATATTCATCGCTGTTTATTTTGATTTAAATTTACTTGAATTGAATAATAATAAGTCTTTATTCATCCACATCTTTATGTTACATTTAACAAAAATATGTATAAAGAGTTTTTTAATACAGTTGCTCAAAAAGTGGCATATTGCAGGGAGGTATAGCGTTCGGAAAGTGGGCTATTACACACTCGTGCTTTTTCTTTGCCATTCCCGCACTCGTGCGTTTTCTTTGCCAACTGTCAAAACAATGTGTATTAAAAAGAAAAAACCAACCACGAAGGTTTTATTAAAAAGATTCATAGAAGTTTTTATGATATATGATTTCTAAATATTATAATAATTGGATTCAATAAGTTCGATTAGGTTTCTTTTCATTTCATATCAATTAAAAAAATATTAAAAAGAATTTTATAATATATGCAAATACGTATTTTTAAAAAGTTTACTAATAATTGGATTCAATAAGTTAGGTTAGGTTTATTATATTTCATATCAATAAAAAAAATATTAAAAAGAAAAAAACTAACCATGAAGTTTTTACTAAAAAAAATCACAGAAGTTTTTATGATTCATGCAAATATTTTAAAAAGAAGCTACTATTTGTTTAAATATCAGATTTAATGATTCGACTCAATGAGTTAGATTTGGTTTTCTTTCAATAAAAATAGTCTACTGAAGAATTGGCTGTATGGGCCAAGTTCCCTTTGCCTACCCAGAATGGGAAGAAAAGAAAAAACAAGCTTTGCTCATATTCTTTGCGGTTGGCGCCATTTTCCAAAAATGTTCTTTCGAGTTGAGTTATTTGTTGCACAAAATGAGTAATTTCGACGATATTTTATTTGAATGAATACCACCCGAACGCAGTATAATTGCATAAAATGCTTCGGAGAACAATTTACCGGAAACGTATAAGTCGCTACATATCTACGTGCAACGAATTTATTCCGTAGAGAGAATAGAAAAAAAGCAAATAGTTTAATTAAATTGCTTAATTTTTTCGCAACTGTATTAAAAATAGTCGTTCAGTACACGTGCGGTACCGTCATTGCAACTTGTCCCGACTGTCAACCCTCACCTTCGGCTGCGCCTCGGCTCGGGTGACATTCGTCGAAACTCGTTGCAATGACAGGCTTTCCGCACTTGTAATGAAATATACTATTTTACCACTAAGTTGCGGCTCCTGACCAGGCCCAACTTTTTTCAGCCTATTTTATTTTGTGATATCGTCATTCAATTGTTTCAAGCTTTTTTTTCTGCGAATACTTACAAAAAAAATTCTCTCTCGATCGTAGAAATTACAATCAATATACGTTTTGTTTTAATAAAGTCACTAAGGATGTGGCTAACGAATAAAATTGTAATAAAAAAATTATTTACAAATATCGTATCGCCTTAAATCGTGAAGAAATAATTTCGTCGTTCGTTTCAAAAGTTGCCTTAAGATGATATGAAACAAAGTCAGTTATACCCATCCGTATTTTATTCATAGGGGAAATTTTAGTAAAAGTTTGAACCTGTTTAAAGTTTCATCATTTTTCTTTATTTATTTCTATTCTTACTAGGGTTGCCTGGAAGAGATCGCTTGTTAGCGATAAGGCCGCCCGTTGCATCCCTTGTAATTTATATATACTGTGTTATTTGTATTTCTTTAGCAACGAAGTGTAAATAAATAAATAAAGTAATGCATGAAATCGTATTTACTAATTTTTGGCTTAGTTCTGGAGAAGTCCCTTTCTCAAATGTCTGACTTTTAATTATTTTTAAGCTATCATTGCTATTATATATTCTAAACTTTATTCAGTTTTATATCATGGTATAGACGTTTCTCACGATCGCTTGGAAACAGAAAAAAAACCTATAGCTTTAGTACAAGAAAAATATTTCCAAAATATTTAAAACAAAATATGAACTAAATATTTTATCGTGTATCGTAACTGTTTTACATGTAAAAAATATTTAACTATAGACTTTTTATACTTAAAACATATAAACCCTATTCTAATAAGAATTTTGTATTACTTCATTAGTTACAAGCGCTCATGTCTAAGCCGCCACCAGCTTTTAATAGCTTTGAACCGCCTCCTGGCTTCAATCCGGAAGGATTCGATGCGAGTCAACCGCCCCCTGATGATAAAAGAGATGAAGAGAGACGTGAGCGGGACAGACGAGATCGCGATAGAGATAGAGACCGACGTGGAGACAGAGATAGGTAGAGTATATTTATTTGTGTATGTTATTAATTTTTGTTTTAAAATGGTGTGTTAGGTTTGTGGGCTTATTTGATGTTATGGGAAAAATATTCCTAGGAAAGGCTGACTTTTTGTGCCTGAATTCTTCTATCTATTTATTTATTTAAGGACTTGATCTATTTCTACCATTATTCAGATTTAGGGTTAATTTTATTATATAAATAATAAACGAGTAATTCGTTACTTGTTCCGGTAATATAAATAATAATCGATATTATCTAACAGGCGAGATGGAAGAGATGTAAGAGAACGAGACAGGCGGGACAGGAGGGAAGGTGACAGAAGAGGAGATGGGCGGGACAGAGAAGGGTATGTTATATAGAACTTCTAATTATTTATATTGTACCCGAGTTTTGAGAAACCCGTGGTTTTGGCTTCAGATTGTATCTTTTCTCTTAGGCAAGTAGGTTAGACTTAGTAGTTTTTTCATTATATTTTCTTTCACTGTATGAGCAAGTATTATGAAAATGGAGTTAGAAATCTATGAATAAGACTTCAATAATAGCACGATCAGGGTTGGAAATAGCATGCCCGTCCATTGGGCTAACACTACATATAGGTAAAAAGTGGAATAATATCGGATCTAATGATTTACCTTCGTAAATATATGCATGAGTGTCCTAACCTACACTACTACACATACCTTTCATATGGTTTTAACCTTAATTCCATTTATTATATATGTCGAAGCTAACTAGCTTTATTAGTCGTTCAATCAACAGCCTACCCTCTTAACTAAACAGCTCCGTTTAAGAACAGATTTAACATTTAACAGATTGTTTGTTTGTTTGATTGTAATGAATAGGCTCATAAACTACTGGACCGATTTTAAAAATCCTTTACCATTCGAAAGCTACATTATCTACGAGTAATATATTTAATTTTGAACATAAATAGGGTTCCGTAAGATATTAGGGGTTTTAGGACACAAGGTGTACAAAATCAACCAAAAAAGTTACTTATTTTGCGTATCCTGCCTAAGCTATTAAAGATAGAACCATAAAAAGTTCTAAGTAATTGTAGACACGCTATACTATCTATGTCGAGTGAGGCACAATAATAAATGATATACATGGCAAAACGACGTTTGCCGGATCAGCTAGTATGAAATAAAGCTATTTCATCACTTCTATTTTATAATGTGTAGTTATTACACTAAAAATGTTTACTGAGTTGATTGTACTAATAATATAAATTTTAATGTAAACAAGAAAAAGGCAGGGAAATCCAAAATTAAAAACGTCAACACCTGTGAACATTTGATGTGGGCTAGTTATTTTGTATAAGTATTCACGTTCGCTACTTTGTTATATATTAAGTTAGTAGTGAAACTATTATTACTAAAATTCTAACTTGATTTAATATACAAAATGTCTGTATAGTAACCGGGAACGTGATGATCGTCGAGATAGAGATCGCGATAGAGGAAGAGACAGAAGAGATCGAGACCGGGACAGGGATAGAGAAAGGGACCGATTCAATAGCCGGGAAAACAACGCGTAAGTTTAATGTTTTCAAACTTTAGTCCCCTTTTTCAAATTTCTCTTGTATTTACTTCTTTTGTTTACAATTTAAATATATAATTTGGTGGCATAAATCCTTCACTTACACAGGCGTTTTTCGAACGCCAAACTAAAATCAAGTCTGTCAATCAGTTTTTATCTGTATGAAGCTTGACATATTTTCAGTGGTGAGGGCAAGGTTGTTTTAAGCAACTGAGTTATGAAGAAGAATTTGTACTTTAGAGTAGATATTTTTTAATTGTTTATGTGAATTAATGTTTGTTTAGGTAAATATTTATTGTCTGGCGGGAAGTATAGGAAATTTAATGCATGTTATGCACTTCATTGTAATGAGGATTTATTTGTATTTTCTAAACATGTGTCTTTATATTTTTAACGCCTCCCGCAGTTTGGGGACTAGCGATAGATGAATTTTGGAACAACCTATTTGTCATGAATAAAGTTTTTATTATTATATATTATTAAGGAATTTAATTTTTAACTTTTAGTATTGAAAATGACATATTCCAAATATCTAGATTGCGTTTTATCTAAACAAACCGTGATTGGCTAGTTTATTAATTTATAATGGTTATATTTAATGAAAGAATTCGGGACAAATCACCGCGCAACGAGCAAAATGAGAAAAGTCTTCAAGAGCGTTTATGGGAGATGGCCAATGGAAAACCGGAAAAGGGAGATGAGAGAAACATGGAGGAACCAGGCGATGAGTCTGCCCAATCTGATATTCCTCCATTGCCAGACCGACCAGAAAATCACCAGCCTGATAAGGGTAAGAATTAAATTGTTATTTTTTAGAATATCGAAATATATATCATTTTCAGTAAACAAGTGTTTTTTCCTGTAGTTAAACTAAACAAGATTTGGTATAAAACTAAGCTAAAAAGTAGCGTTTTGTATACACAAGTAAACAAATTCCTTTTATAACTAGGTGATTTATATAAGAATTTGAAAGGATATTTTCAGGCGTAAACCATAATTTTAAAAGTTCGCATCAAAAAATCTAGAATATATTTAAATATTTACAACAAAAACGTGCCTTTACGTCTAATAATTTCTGATTTTTCGCTATTTCTGAAGATTTATACAGATTTCCCATTCTTTTCTTACTCAAAAATATTCGTTCTAATGATATTCTACAAATTCTAAAATTAGAAGTTAGCTTAAATAATATAATTTGTTTCAATTCTGAAACTGAACTTATTCTACATGACGACTTTAGCTGTAATGTATTTCACACACAAAAATTCAGGTCCAAACCTAAAAGGCAGCGCCAAGGTTTTTTTATACCTATTTTGCTATTTTTGTTATATACTTGGCGAACACATGAGTAGGAATTGTATTAAATATTTCAGGAAGCGAATCTACAGAGGATAATGAAGGCGGATGGACGCAGGTGCCACCTCCAAGACAAATGGCGCCGGGTTTCCGTGCTGGTGAGTTATAAACACTATTACATAAAGACTTATTTATTCACAAAAATACATACAACTTATAGGTACTATAATGTCGAAAACATATAAAATATACACATTACGATAGGGCTATGTTGAACTCCACAAACATATAAAGATGTCGATAATGTCAGAGGGCATTTACGCGCAACGTCTTAAAGGGGATCTGTGCACGATCTGTGTGTCTTAACAGACATTATATTAGTAAAAAAAAAAATTAACTGATAAATTATTGCAGCACGGTTTTCTTGATAAAGTTGAAGTGTATAAATAATTTAAGTAAAATAATATAAAAACTTTTTTCGTTTACTTTACATGGAGTTTACACTACATTTGTATTATGTATTTCTATTAATATAAAGCAGCTATAAGCGGGGGGCTGTTATTATTTCTTAATTTTATGTGCACTGCCTTTACTATACTTTAATATCATAATATTTTTAGAATGTGATTAATGTAACTTTGTAAATGATAAAGAAATATAAGCAAATTTACTTTGCAGAACTAAGAATGAGGGGCCCTCCGCTCAGACCACCCAATAGAGGTACGACTGTAGTTCCTGAATAAAGCTGTTTAGATTAAATATTTTAATTAATGATTATGCACTTATAAGCACGATTTTATAATTAAATACACGGCTATACATTAATATTTGCAAAACCATAACCTTTACGTTGTTAAATTTCAGGATCGTGGATGGAACAAGGACCCGGTGGTCCAGGAGGGCCGGGGCCGTTTGGTCCAAGGTTTAGTATGGGACCACCGTTTAACAGACCACCTTTCGAAGGACCGGGTCCTATGTTTGAGAGACCACCCTTCAATCGAATGTCATTTGATAATAGGCCGCCCTTTGATGGTCCACGACCGCCTTTTGATGGTATGAGACCACCGTTTGATGGGCCCAGGCCGCCATTTGACGGACCAAGGCCCCCGTTTGACGGGCCCAGACCTCCATTTGATGGCCCGAGACCTCACTTCGATGGCCCTAATTCACGTCCTCCATTCGATGGACCGAGACCCCATGGACCCCGGCCCCCTTTTGACGGCCCCAGGCCGCCCTTCGATGGCCCCAGGCCGTCCTTCGATGGCCCCAGGCCGCCCTTTGATGGTCCCAGGCCGCCCTTTGATGGTCCCAGGCCGCCCTTTGATGGTCCCAGGCCGCCCTTCGATGGCCCCAGGCCTCCCTTTGACGGACCGAGGCCTCACTTTGATGGCCCTGGACCCAGACCTCCTTTTAGCGGGTCTAGACCGCCTTTTGACGGTCCGCGCCCGTCATTCGATGGGCACCGGCAATACGATAGCTTCGATGGAGAAAGGCCGTTTGATGGCCCAACTGAGTATCGAAATAGAAGATTCGATGACAGAGAACAGTTTGATAGAAATTGGAACAGGGAAAGGGACAGAGAATGGGACAGAGATAGAAGAAATGAGTGGGATGACAGAAGGCGCGATAGAAGAAGTGGAGGAAACGTAGAACACGAAGACAGGTTCAGAAATGATAGGAGAAGGAATAATGACGACAGAGGGCGGCCGCGTGATGAGAAGCCCAAAGAAGACAAACCATTGAAAGATGATAAATCAACTAAAGAGGATAGATCATCTAGAAGAGATAAAGATAGAAAATCTAGATGGGGAGCAGCTGAAGAGACAAGTCAACCAGTTGAAGAACAAAGAACAAATGATCAAATAGATAATCAAAATGAAAGTGTCGTTGAAACTAGTCTAAGTGAGCATCTGGCTGATAGAAACTTCAGTAATGAAAACAAATTAGAAGAAGTAATTGAAAATAATGTTACAAATGAAGAGAGTAGTTTAGAAAATAACGCGTCCGAACCTTTTAATTCAGAGGTTCCCGACACGCAAGAGTCGCATGTTAATCGTAGCGATGACGAATATGAAAATAAGGAAGATAGTTATAATGGAAACAACAAAATTATTGAAGAAGAAAAGCAAAGTAATGTTGCACCGAGTCTTTACGATGCAAGTGATGATGTACAACCTGTTTTTTCAGTTGCAAAAGAAGAAAATGAAGTGCAAAACGATCGAGAAGCCATATCAGAAAATAATGATCGTGAAATCATATCAGAAAAAAACGAGAATAGTGATGATATCATTAATGAAAAATGTGTTCAAGAGATCGAAGCGAATGAGCCATTGGAGAAACCTGAAACTAAAGAATGTAAAGGGGGAAATGATTGACGTCGGCGAATAAAGTTCGGGTATTTCCAGTGGAATTGATTCGGGTGACGCGAACGGGCGCACAGCCCTTACGAAACACAGTTACGCAGTGTTGCCAGGTCTTTGTCGGTTTCTATGTCCGGACTAGATTCGATAACTTTGTGACAAAGTTTTGCTGTTTTTTATTTATTAAAAAATTATTTTGTTAATTGTATAAGTTGATTGTCATAAGATGACAACATTTTTGTAGATCTGGCGGCACTGGTCAGCTGCAAATAGATTTTAACGCAGATTTATAACGCCAAAGATAATTTTATACAATATACGATTGAAATAAAATGAGTGCCTTATTGGTGTTTTGTTTCTGCGGCGACGAAGAGGAACCCGCCTGGGCGCTCAAGTCGAGTGACCCGGGCCAGGTACGGTTGCTATGTTGATATTATTATCTTGCGCACGTTGACAACACTATTCACAGCGATAGAATATAAATTAAACTTTTAAGAAAATAAATGTTGTCGACGAGCGTAAAATGTTTTTTAAATTGTGTTGGAGTGACGCATGTCAACTTTTATATACAATAAATCCATTCCGACATAATTATATCACAAGCAATGTGTGCAAAGGCCTCGACGACGCTCGTGTTACCCGAATCAACACTGGATTAGAAGAACTCTTACTCGAAGGAAATTACGGACTTCCCAAAGTTAATTGTATAATAAAAAATATAATTAGTGTATATCGACGTAACTCGCGTCTTATTAGTTTTTTTGTATCTTAATCTGTATAGGCTTGTCCTATAATTTATACAATGTTTAGACTACTGTTTAATATAGTTATGATCAATTTCGTTTCATATTATGGTGAAGGTAGACGTTTTTTTTATTGCATGTCTTAGACATTAACAAATTTAATTCTATCTATAAGCTGGTACAATTTGAATATAAAACATAAATTGTTCACTTAATGTAAAATATAGTAATGATAAATTTATATAGCGGGCTTCTTTATATGATTATAATAATTATTGTAAGTTAACGGATGACGGTGTAGTTAGAAATTTAATGCATGCTTATAAATGTTTGTCAATTTGTGCTTAAATAAAAAAAAATGTATAAAATTCATCGAGATCTTTTTTTTAAAGGAAGTGGTAACGAACTGCCTCGTCGAAGTGTCATTTGCACACATTGTTATTTTATTTCAGCAGACTAGTTTCTTTCAGAAATTTCGCATCTCGAGATTAAGATTTGTGCACAAGTAATATGTGCAGTGCCAACCTGCGAGCGACAAATAGCAGACAGTCACCGATTCCACTGATTAATATTCTCAACAGTTTTTAGGTTCATGTAAAGCATTTTTCTGTAAATTCTTATTTCTAAGACAATGTAAAACATAGTTATTCAGAGAAAACTACAAAGTTTTCTCTGATTTACTCGTTTCGGTACATGGACTTTCACCCTTATTAACTTCCTGATCTATGTTAACAGGATAGCTTTGTCTGTTGCTTTTCTTATAAACTTAAAAAATTACTCAAACGATTTAAAAATCTTCAGTTTACTGGGAAATAGGCAATAATTCTATTGGCAATATATCAATTATGTATGTAATTACTGTTTCCCTCTTAATAATCAAATCATAAAATCATTCAAAAGTTCTGATATCTATAAATTAAGGATTACTATCACTTTTTTATTATAGACTAGTGACCGCCCCAGGTTCGCGTAATATACGCGTTCGATCGCTGCTAAATAAGCTGTAATGGGATGTATAGATCTATATTAAATGAACAATGTATTCAAGGTATTTAATTGGTTAAGAATTAATGCTGTATTGGTTAAAATCGCTTCGAAAATTAGCCATTATTTGTCGTAAAAAGTAAATGACAAAAAAGTTATTGTGGGTTATCCATAAGAGATAGACATATACCATCACGGACTTTTCTGTAGACCTTTTCAATGTGTACAATACTTAGTACATTATTTTGATAAAACTCGTAGGGTTCAGCCTGCGTTTGCAATGTAAGCGGAAAAAATGTAATTATTTACGACATCACATTAGAAACCTCCAAAATAACAGTACTTCTCCACTATTTAATGGATGTTATTATACATATAAACCTTCCTCTTGAATCACTCTATCTATTTAAAAAAATCAGTTGCGTAGTTTCAAAGATTTAAGCACACAAATGGACAGAGAAAGCGACTTTATTTTATATTAAGTAGTGATAGTGACAAATTTAAATGAATAGGTAGGTAGGTTGAACGTGTGTGTATAATGTGGAACAGATCATTCTAAGATTGTTATTGTAAAAAATATATAATTCGTACAATAACGTAACGTGAACACTACTATCATACATTCCACTATGATGCAAATTTCTATGTTTTCAACGATAGCCAATGCAAAAACAGTAGGTACATTTAAGAAAGGTACGAAAGGTTTTTACGAAAAAACATTCTATATAAAATGTTAAGATTCATAAATTTATTAATTTTGACCTCATTTTCTATCGCTACGGCAACAACACTAATCCATTTAAAAAAAATTACATAAATCATTATCATCATCATTTCATAACAAGTATTGTACTTAATAGTTTTAGAGCGAGTAGTACGTGTCACTCCATTCCTCCTATAGATACAGCGAGAAAACTAAATGTATTTATTTTAATGAGAACATCTCAAATCATTGCATTGCTTTCCTATATTGGTCGCCTATATTTTAGACATTTAACTGAAATGCAAGATGATCGGTTAATTACTATTCGGTTTTTTAAATATATTTTTTTGATACTTCAAAAGTAAAATCTGCATTTAACTGTAGGTACTAATTAATATTTAATTTCCAACACGCTGGTATATTTGATGTCATAATTAAAAAGAATCGGGGACGGTCCAAGAATCAGTTATTGATCATGTCGTAGCATATATGGAGAATATTCTTTCTCACCAATTTATTACGCTGCTAACGCTAACAATCTTTCACGCAACATATAAGGAATGACGATTTAAAATTATTTGTGAACATTGTTTTGCATCGTCTACAGAATGTCTTCATCTCATAGGGTAAAAGAAAGTCCAGTAATTATAGACATACATGATATGTCACTTTGCAGACGACAAACAATTAGCCGCTATGTAGTAGTGAAAGTATAGTAAAGATAGCATATATCGTCTTTATTAGCGCAATAAAACAACACTGTTGTATCTAAATAGACAGAGAATTGTTTTTATACTGGTTATGCCCGGGCCAGTAATTAAGTCAATCGATTATACGAGTATTTATATAAATTATACCTATAAAAAAACGGCATCAAAATCCGTTTCGTAGTTTTAAACATTTAAGTATATATAAATAGACAGAGAAAGCGACTTTGTTTTACACTATGCAGTGATTTATTTAATTAAGTACTTAAAATTAAAACAAATGTGACAGTGGGACATATTATATTAAAGAAATTGTTGAAATAAATATTCATGGACCTGTCATATAATTCATTCATTAGGAAATACAGAAATAACTTATATTCCTTCACTATTCGAATGTATCACTTGACCTATTCTCAGTTAATCAGAACTCGGTTTGAGAAATAGCGTATCAGCCTCCGTCAAGGCGAGCCTAATGAACTTAATCTAATTGAAGAGGTCAATTCCTGTCTGTATAGGAAGTCAAAGTTTTGGCTTCTTGAAAGCCCTTGGGAATTATCAAAAATAAGTATTAATATTGCTTATAATATAAATAATAAATAAAGAAAGTTGTAGGATGAATGATATTGTAATTGTTGACTCATTATTTAGTAACATTACGATATTCATAATTTTAAAGTGTCTTTCAAGAGACTAGAGTAGGCCAGCTTCGCCGATCTTTGCACTGCTGCTTGCTAATATAATACGCTGCAAGGGTTATTATAGCTATATGGGTTGGCCGTCAGATGGTGCAGGTGTGTGGACTTGTCAATGGGTTCTTCTAGGTTTCACTAATGAACATCATAAGCCACACCATACCGGGAAATTAAACAATGTATGTTATTTCGCATAAAAAATGTGGATCCATAAAGATACTGGCATCTTTTTTTTATGACTATATTAAATGTGTGTACTTTATTGTGTAGCAAGTAGACCTATATCATTAACTCGGTCCTGGTAAAGTATAAAACTATTCAAGAAGAAAAGTCTCAGCTATTTATCCGGCTAATGGCTACTCGCTGAATGATTGTGGTCGGAGGTCGGTGTCCCTTTCGCGATGCCCACTAAAATTATAGCCACTATTTATCATGTCCAGTATGCAGATGCCGAGAAAACCACGTTTTATGGAATAGGATACTTTATATTATCTTTTTAAATCACTTTCATTTATTTAAAACACAATACGCATACGGATGCTTATAGTAAAGGAATGAACTAAAGTTTTAACTGAAATAATTCCAGATAACCCAATATTAATTCAATGAAACAGAGAATGGCGGTAAAACCCTACATGAGTTTTGGGCCACAGATTGTATCCGGTTTTTCGAAAAAAAATTATTTTATAGGCAGTGAGTTATGGATGGGGATTTGATGAATGTCAGTTTCCTCACGATGTTTAACTACACTGTCGGAACTAGTGACACAATTCTATTAGTTCCGGGCAGAGTAAAATTTCGCACGCTATAGCCACTAGGCCAACACTGCTCTTGTCTAAATATTTTTCTTCATTGAATATTTTTCGTTATAGGAATGTACTCTATGCCCGAGTATAGTATAGTTAAGGTTTAAAACATGTCGGTTACAATGCTTCGCGGAATTATCATAACCTGCAATACATACATTATTTAATCTATTAGAAGTCGAACCCTACGTACAGCACTGAATTGTAGTTAAAACATTACTAGGCCAGACTAGTTAAAAGTATCAATATTTTGCAGCACTAATTCCAGAAGAAACTTCCAGCAAACTTATTGTTTTATAGTCGGCAACTGTATGAAATAATAACCACCGATGCTACAAGTTTTCCTTTACCTTAATTTAACTCATATTTATTTGAGTGTTATTGATATCAGTTAATATAATCGCATTAAATCAAGTCGATGAGTGATGAGTTTTATACGACACTCGTATAAATTAAATTTTACCCACATCAAATCAATTTACTGAAACCCTTCTAGAAAAATTTAAAATTCATGATAAGCCTTTTTTGGAATATCGCTCGGTCATTAACGAATATTATAGTAGCATTCATTGTTTTTATGTATTTTATTTATGTAAAACTGAAAATAAATATTAATTAACAAGTAGTCAATCAGCCTTTTCTGCACCGTACGATTATTAAATTCGCACATAGACAGAATAACAATTGGTGCCCGGGTGTGCACCAATAGTTATTCTGTCTGTCTGGATTGAACCTACGTCCTCAGGGACGAGAGTCTCACGTTTACGCCACTAGGCTAACACTGCTCCTCATCTTTGTCAAGTGAACGACCGAAAAAATATTTGTACCTGTCCTGATAGAACACTAAATTTATTTGGTATATTGTATTCATAATGTGCATGAAATTCTATCATTAGTGAAGTAGCAATGTAAGTTCAGTTCTTAAAAAATATAGATTGAAATATGACTTTAGCAGTATCCTGCTACGCACCCTATAATTTCTCCTAAAATGTGTTTGCGGTTCAGAATACTTTTATGTCGTAAAACAAAAGAAGCTGATAAATCTTTAGGCCTGTGTGGAACTGAAAAGCCAGTGATTATTTCCAAGGTCACATATTTTTTTCCTTTTCGTTTTATGAAGGATACGTAAAATTGAATTTGAAAAAAAAAAATACGAATAATTTCAAACAAATTTATTTTAAAGATATTCGCGTCGCCTTGCAAAAGCTACACTTAGCCCGCCAGAAGAATGTTTGGAGCTGTGCGAGTGGGTAGTTCTTCTTGTATCCGTTGACCTTCCAGATCGTATCGATTTCAGGGACCTAACTTCATCCTTGCCCTCTTCCGCTAGTGCTTCAGAACTGTCATTTGTTTTTGGTGGTCGCTTTACAGGTTTTATATCTCCACTAAATTTTAGCGCGAACTTTAACTCTTCTATCAATTCGTATTTAAATGTGGTCTGAAATTTAAATGTAGTTGAACACGATTGTACTGACTACTACTAATTCGACGTAGTGTATTGGTATGGTAGTGGCTATAGTAATGGTACTAACCCCGCAACGGGATATAGATACACTAAGTATTGAAAAAAGGGTTATTGAAGGGTATATTTACTATAAATTTTATAACTGACACAAGATAGAAAACCTTAGTAAAGTTTTAAATCCTTAATATTATTTGCTAGAACTCACGTTATATTTAACTGTTCGTTTGAATACACCCCAAAGCATATCTAAAATTGATATGAGTAGGCCAATAGAGCAACCGACCCCTAACACGACGAAAGCTCCTAGCATGTTCTTCATTCCTAGTTGCTTTTGCGCCTCATCTTGCTTCTCCTAGATCAACAAACGCATTAAAATTTATATCTATTTTTAAGCTTTTCGAGTAGAGTTCGTTAACAAAAATGATTAAGTAAGTATTCTTTCTTACCGCCTCAGTGAGTAAGAGGTATCTAGGGACATTCTGGGGTCTATTTAATATAACACATTAAGCTGAAATTCATAGATTAATACAATAAAAAATAATATTAACATAAATCTACTCGAAATTATTGTTCCTGTCCTGGAATTAATAAATTAATCATTATTAAGTTATCGACTGACACGACATTAGAAAATCAGAAGGTTTATTTAAAAGAATGACAAAAAATCCTTCGGTAAATTAGGAAACCATTTTTAGAAGAATCTTCAATTTTAACACTATGAATGCATTAAATGCGAAATATGCAAAACAATCTATTCATAAAACATGAGTTCTAAAAATCATGATTTATTGGTGATATATGAGATTTTACTGTTCTGGTACCAACAGCGAAATAAAGACCGTAATAATTGTTCTGTTAATAAGATGTAAATATTCGTAAAGATGAGAGTCATGGAAAACAAGTCAGCCATTTTGAAGTTGCAACTGAATTAGTTTCACGCAACTGGAATTTGCAACGTCAGTTTTCCATAATTGTCTGTCTCACATCCGGTATGCTAATTCCATTATGTCATAATTGCTACCGACGCATTTCTAACACATACACATACGACTTATGTAATTGTTATTCGTAAATGCGACTGATTAAGATTTTTTATACTAATCGCTACACAGCCTCTTCAGTGACGTTTGCCGTTGGACTGAAGAAGAAAAGCAGAAACTCCTCTGCCATTAGTTGACGAGAACTTATATGTGAATGAAAGCTGTTACAAAAGTAAAAAAAGATTTAAATAAATAACAAATAAGTCGAGTTTATGTTCTAATTCAATAGTCTTAAAGTATGTAAATCAATTCGTACTACGATTATCATATGGGTTGGATTATCATCGCAATTAAGAGATCGTTCTTTACATAGAAATTAAGTAAAGAAAAATTGGTCTGCAGACAAATGATCACACACCAGAACATACTTACTCCACATCTTCCTCCACCTCTCTTTTCTTTCCACCAGAGATCTTTTAGCTTCTGTATCTCTCCAGCTTCCTTTAATTGTATTAAAGCGTCATTAATGTAAAATCTATACGGTGATCCTAAAAATTAAATTATCTTATGAGAAGATAAACTTTAACAAGAAACAAAATTAATGAAACAATTTTGAAAGATTAACTATACGAGAGCATAAAGATAATAGAAAAACATATCCTTGTCCGTCCGTCCGTGTTCGTTCGGTATGGTATGGTATGGTATGGTATGGTATGGTACGGTACGGTAATTACCAAAAATCTTTCTTACCTCTCTTCATACCAATTGCGTAGCTTTTCGAATCAAGTAATCCTCCAACCTGTAATAAGTCACAGTGCCTCTCCTTCGTGTATTCGATTGACGTGGATTCCATAAAAAAAGCATACGTTGAATTTTCAACTCTGAAAAGTAGATAAAAGAATAAAGATTATCTTGTTTTGTTTCAAACACTAGACTAAGAGAACTTTGTTTGTTTTATTAGCTTTCATTACGCAACTTAAGTCTTCGTTGACAGTTTCGCGTGAAACAGTAAAACGAAAAAACGTTTAGATTTTTAAGAACTTAGTATACACATTCTTAGGAATTTATAGAAGTATTTAGGGATTTATAAATAGTCAACATACAGTTCCACTCCTACATCGTTGTCCACGACTAGCCATCCCTTAGAGTGCATCTTTTGATACATTTTAGAATAGATTGGATTTGTAGACTCCTGAAGAATAATGAACTCATTAATATTCCAGGACTATAATACCTAAGCTAATACAATAAACGATAACATATAAGCTATACGCTACAACCTAAAATGGGTCTTGCCCTCAAAATGCACTTTATCATTTTTATTTCATAAACAAGTAAGCGATCATTCTTCTGCCAGATACATGGCGTCAATTTTTGCATTTGAGAAATGCCGGTTTCCTCACGACGTATTCTTTCACCGCAAGGTTGTTAAATCCATAGAGTCCAATGGCGTATGACCTGGGATCGAACCTAAGAAGTCAGGGATGAGAGTCACGTGCTGGCACCACTTGGACAATACTGCTTCGAATGCGTATAACTATAATGTATATGTATATAGTCGATTAAAAATAATATAAAAAATAGAATGTGTTTACTTTGTATCACTAACTATCTTAAAATCTAATGTTATGTTTTATTACGTTAATACTGTCGGGATTGTCAGTATAATGAAAAGAGGAAACGCGGGTCGGGACACGCCCCTAAATATCATGAGGATAATTTCGGAGTAGTTGTCACCTAGTCCCGCCTAAGTTGAAACTTAGGTCTGGTGGGCTGGATCCGCCAAGCCCACCAGATCTAAGTTTAAGCAAATAAAGTCCCTTTTAAGGAAAGGTGGAATTGACACTTCTAGTGTGTAGATTCTCGGTCACAAATCTACCTGATCGCGTGCGATAGGCTACTTTGGTGGAGCTCCTATGTATTAAAAACAATCCGGTTAACTTACAATACTTATATTGTTCTGACCTTAAAAAAATCTTTGGTAGATCCTTTTTTCTTACAACCATAAGCAATGGATTTATGATTAAATAACTCCTCCACAGTTTGGAAGGGAAGAACATTCTTCTCTACAGTGAGGAAAGCTACTAGCGTCCCCACATAGGACGCTACAATAACCATCGTGAAGAACCACCAAGCACTGGTTATTATGCGCGGGGCCAAGGCACTGAAAATGACAATGAAAATGAAAATTATAAAGGAGCCTTTTCTATATCTGTCAGTTCAACAGTTGTTTGTAGTGTTGTTATTATTTACGTATTGTAATATGTCAGTCGCCTATGATATGGACCCCTATCGGGTAAAGGCCTACTCCAACCCTTTGCGAAGTCTATATCTATGCCAATAGTCTGCCAGTCTTTTTCTACTATTTTTATCAACTCATCAGCCCATCTTCTTTTTGGCTTGCTTAATTCTCTTTTCTCGAGAGTCATATATACAGTCCATCACAACACCCGCACAAGTCATATCCTAATCGACCTTTATTGCAAAACTTTTAAATACTGAACAAATTTTTATGAAACGTGACAATAACATAAGTAGTCGAATAAGTTTCATTGTCCTTCAGTTTTTGTCAAATGTCACTAAGAATTAAGTTTACTTAAAAATATAGCGTGAGTAAATATTCATATGGAAAGTCAATAAAAAAATCCAATGCAACTTAATAAATGGATAAAACTAGAAATATAAAGCCCACAGGTTACAGAAACTTTTAGTTTTTGTTTTTCCTGTAACAATCGGTTTCACAGGGATGATAATATATGGATTATCGGTGGAAATTTGGTGGAAACTAGTAAAGTACATTCAATGTATCAGTATTGTTTCATCCATACTAGTTTTCACCAAATTGTTGAATAACAAACTTTATGCTAATGTAAGCGATATATCTTTATCTTTGATAGCAGCCAACAAGTTAACTTACTGATCAATTAAAAGCCTAGCGTTTTAACTAAACGGCGCCGTTTAACTAGCGGCCTGAAAGATGTTCAGCCAGTTAATCAAAGAGCTAGGCAAATGACTTGGATCGATGACTTTTCATTATGTGAAGTATGTATATGTTGTAGTCACAGTGATTAAATAGATATTATACATAATGACTGGTCATTATATATAATAACAAAATTGACTAGACAATATGATAAATTAATCACTTCATCCGGATATTATTCATAATAGCGGGTCAAAGTTAGCCAAAGTAATAAATACGGTCTAACTGACTTGTTCCCCCCCCGCTCTTCATCCCGCTGCCGCGGGATATTATTATATAGAGAGATACCAAATAGGTACTTTTATTGATCTCTGTGTTCTTTTTTAATTTTTTTTAATGACTAGTGAGCTTTTCTAATTTGTAAAGTTAAATAACTTTAAAACAATTTTATTTCATGTAGAATTATTATCTATGGCAATGTTATTTTAATTCTTAATATTAAAAGTCAAACCTCTTGTGTAACTCAAAATGTCACTTGAGCCTTACTTGTAACAATAAATAATACTTATGACTCAGTTAATGAATGTCAGTTCATTTTAAATATTTTATTATTGTAGTCTTCAACGATAGATACCAGATACTTGTATTAATCTGTTCTTTTTTGTTGTTTTTAACGGCTAGTAAGCTTTAAGTTTACTTTATAAAGTTTAATTACATTATAACAATGTTAATTAATGTAGAATTATTATCTATGGCAATGTCATTTTAATTCTTAATATAAACCTTAACAGTACCTACTTGTTTTATTACATTATCCAAGTCTTTGAAGATATTATATAAAATTGCTAGTTAATGTGATTAATTCCGTGTCAATTATCACTTTATCTAAATTGAGTAGACATTATATATAATGGCTAGATAATAAACATAATATCCAGATTAATTACTTTGGCTGTAACATATATACTGGCATACGAGAAGTTGCCGTGGTAATATGCTAGTTATAAAAATATAGTTGATTTTTAAAATCTCCCCTAGAAAAGTATTTCTTTAATATAAATAAAACTAAAAAACTCATCTATCTCTCTTATCGACTTATAAAAAATCATTTATAATACACATGTTCGTCAATTATTCGTTTAAAGATTACATACAAAAACTACAACTTCGTTTTTGTACCTACATGGGTGCAATTTCCGATCCCTGCTGCATAACAGATCCAATGATAAGCCACACCGAATTGGCAAGACTGAACTGATTGCTCAGTTCCTCTGGCTGCTCTTCACATGGTACCGGGTTCTGCCACTCTTTCTGAGAAATTCGGCCAACGAATATCATAATTACTCCTAGCGCTGATTGCACCAACACCATGTAGTACCATACCTGAAAAGGTTTTTGACATTATTATAAATATGTATGCTCCGGTCACGCATTTTTGCGTCTGTCTGACTTCCTTAATCTTAGAATAAAACGTAAGCGTGTTTTTTTAAATTACTTAAATGTATAGTCTCATATTGTGATAATAATAAGGTGGTTTTTCTTCCCAATGCTGCTCACATAAATGTGCTTATGGTCCCGCCACTCGTCTACTACGCTCTAAATAAAAAAATGTATGCAGAAAGAAATTTCCTACGGTGGGTGGTGGCATCCACCCACGCTATCGGACCTTTTATAACAGTAACTTATAAAATTAGTAATTACCTCCTTTGAGAAGACGGCCATGAACGAAAACATTTCTGGGGGTTGTTTACTTGGCTCCTTGTACAGAATTCCAATTCCAAGAGACATGAATGGAATCGAGAAATCTATACCTTTTTGCCGTTCTGCTGTCATCGTAAAGTCACAAATTGCAAATTCCGCTTTCTGAAATAATAATTTCAAACTAAGTTTTCCCGTGGAATTACTTTATGAATTCCTTTTAGAAAGTTAATATAATTAACAAAATTATGTCCCGAGATTTATGTCTATAAAATTGCTTATGTTTTAAATGTGTTATATAGCTATTATTTTAGCAAGCTATCTCACCATTAGCCAAAATCATCTATAGTAAATAAGCTTTTAGAGTGCACCCACATCTGGAGACGTAATTCGCAGCTCACAAACGGCTCGCGATCTGCACATTCATGGTATATTTGCCTGATGTGGACGCACCCTAATAGCTGTAAAAAATATATTGTCTATACATATAAAAAAGCTATAATTTACAGCTTGAACAGCGCCAGCGACCAGGACAGACTTTCTTACTTACTTCTTCTATTAGCTTCAGGACCATTCCACTCCATTTTTGAGTATCATCATCAAAACTTCCGTAGTCTCCTTCCACTTCGAATTCATAGTTGAATCCTAATATGTCTGCTATTTTATCGATTAAATCGATGGTAAAACCTTCATAGCGATCGTTCCCTTCAAGCTTCATTATTGACTCCTTTATGTAGCCATATGGTGGTGTCTGTTAATAATTTTAGATTTTGATATAAAGGTACGTTCAGTACACCCGTATCCACAGCTGCGCGTTTTTCAAGGCAGTTTTTTCAACCAGCTGCCCACTGAAGTATTTCCAAAACAATTCGACTTAGGGCCTTCAAGAAAAGAGCGTTAAGGCGAGGCGCGAAAAGGCGACCAATTCTGAAAAGGCCGGCCACGTACTCGAAAGGCATCCCTCTGGCATTGAGAGTGTCCATGGGCGGCGGTATCTGTTATCATCAGATTAGCCTCCTGCCGGTTTGAACCCTGTTCTATATAAAAAAAATATCAGAGTAACGTACCGTAGAAATAAGAACTTTAAACGTTTTATTTCTCATAATTGTTTCCTCTGCAATTTCTGGACTAGGTACCAATGGTCTACTCATCTTTAATTGATTATTTTGCCACGTAGCTATCTGAAATATATATATGTATATATGATATGATGACAACAAAGAGTCGATTCTAGTTACGTATTACCAAGATGGTGGTTCAGCCTAAAATGTAAAATCCAAGTCAACAAGTGTAATCAACAACTCTTGTAATCAGTTTTAACAAACGAATAGACCTTAAATAATTCAATATTATTATATATTTTTATCGTAATTCTTTCTTGATTTTGACACAATACGAAATAATATCTATATGAGAAACTTTAATTAATTGTATTTACCGTCTGATTGCCTGCTGGTGTTAACTCTAATACGTCAAATATCACGTTGTTTCTTTGTCCGAAGCCATCAAATATTAGTGGCCCTGTAAGCCCATTTACTTTAGCCTGAATAAAATAAAAATAAATATATTAATCGTGTGACGTGTTTCCTCATCTATTAATTTTTAATTCTTTAATTTAATTAATCATTAATTCTTAGACCAAAAACTCCCAATGATGTATCTTGATTTGATGGGAATCGAAATCAGTCTTAAGAGATTGATGAATAAGTTCATTCGCAAAGTTAAATAAACAGAATATTTTAAATTCCGTCTGTAAAAACTAGTTCAGGCACCTCTTATTGACATTCTTTCCGACTACAACAGAATAAACGTTAAATTCAAATTCAAATTCAAAATTTATTTATTCATGTAGGTAACAATGTACACTTATGAACGTCAAAAAAAGAAATATTAAATGAATATAATTTTACATTTACTGCCAGTTACAGAGCTTGATATATTTGGTATTGGGATAAATTTAAAAAAAGTGTTCGTAACTCTACTTACATAGTAGAATACATTAATACAGTGGTGCTGTATTTAGGAACTTGTGTTTCATTAGTTGTAAAACTTAGAGTAACCTTACAACAAGTCAAGAGAAGTCAAGTATGCCGAATGAATGAGTATGTGAATAATAGGTGTGCTCATGTATTTGAGAGTGTAGTTGACAAATGACTGTTGATATATATCTGGTCAATATATTCTTGAAGCCTTGTTGTATGTACAAAAAATAAAGACGATTTTAAAACAAATATTGACTTTCACCAGTAATACTCAAAACGTATCTAATTTAACCGTACGACCAACCAGGCTCCAGAAGATAAACCACACCTTATGTTATGGAAATTGTCTTCGTTTTTACAACAAAAATTTTAACGATCCTAATCCTTGGGATTGATATGCTCCAGTTCAAACAATTTGTATGACTCAAAACTAAGCGATTAAAAAGAGTGGCGGAAAGTTTCTTGCCAGTTCTTCTTGCCCGCTCTACCCCCTTGACTTGCAAACTGGTAATAAATGTAAATTTAGAATTTCTTTCACTTCGTTTCTGACGTACATTATTGTACTTGTTTACCTATATGAATAGTTTACTTTGACTATAAGCGTGTGCTCTGTCTGTGTTTTTGGAACCTCGAAGACATGCCAAAACAATGTATTATAAAGACTTTTTACTTGACTTATTTGACTAACACGCATGAAATAATATTATTACCTAAAGAAGGCATTAAGATTTGAATCTCATCTCACCGTCTTCATAAAATCCATCAAAGTCGACCCATACACCCATGAATCATATAAATCACAATTCAAACTCTCAGCTTCGATGTGATGTTGCACTTCGTTCTGACGCAGGTAATTCACTTTCGACCACGCATTAGCGAATATCAATACAGCATCATGAATGAGCATCGCCTTTGTTTTAATAACAGATTCAATGTTACCGGTTTGTTCGTTGTACTCTGCTGTAAAGTCCCATAGCTGTTCGTTCTTTAAATTTATTAGACGGAAACCTGTGGGTTGTGTTATGTAACGAAAATTTGGAAATAAATAAATAAAATATAAAAGCGAGAACAATTTATACAACTAATAATATTTTGATTTTTAGTAAGGTTTAAGGTGATTTTTATTACAGCTTATTCTATAATCATTAATTTAAAAAAATATTGAATTAACATATATCTAGATAATGTATGGGAAATTAGAAAAGAAAGGCTTTTACTTAATAGACGAGTAAAAGCTAGTGTCAATGGTCAATAAGTCGAGTCCTATGTTTGATGTAAGGCGATATAATTGAAATAGAAAAAAATAATAGCTTTATTTTGATAAATTTATTGTTTCAATAATTTATTGTTGCATAACCACTGAGCCAAGTCAAGTTTATTAAGCGAGATGTGGATATGAATAAAATATACAACAAGCTTTGGGTTCATACATCAGTCGATGGCATGACTCAATGCGTCTGAAACCGTTAAAGTATTTTCCAAGACACTTTAAATGCGAGTTTTCACTTTTGTACATGAAGTTAAAATAATAAAACTTGTTTACGAATAACAATTCGAGAATAAAGAACTACATCTAAGACAGAGCAATGTGTATTACAAATTTGGTTAATATATTACGGATATTTTCGACAAATATGGTTTAACGTTGCGACCGTTAAAACATTTGTTTTAATATTAGCAGACGGCAAACGGGCAAGAGTTTCATCAGATGTTAAGTGATGCCGTGGACATCACTTTGCAAGAAACCTCCCAAGTGAGATCCGACCGCCCTTTTAAGAATTGTACGCTGTTTTCTTGAACTACAATTGAGAATTATACCAACTTCGAGGCAATATAATATGTCGTAAATATATGTATGTAAATATGATTTTCAATTGGCTCTGATATATAATATACGAAATCAAAAAAAATCTGATAAATAATATAAAAAAACCTTATAATTGAACAAATGTATTCGTGAGAGAAATGTTATTTAAAGCCTTATTTTCTATTAATATCTAAGATAATGTTTTATTCCAAATGTCGAACTTGTTTTTATTCCAAAATGAGATGGTAAAATTATTTTACACTAATGAGAGCAAAAAACTTACCCGTCATATTAACTCCTCCATATCTGTATCTAGTCAAGTCTAAAGAGAACAGATCGGGTGATAGAAATATGTATGAATGTTCGTCTGCCATCAACCCCACTTGCTGTGCTTGTCGTAGCACTTGTTCTAATTTTTCGGATGAGCAGTCCACCACAAAGTTCGTATATCCGCAATGTTTTGCATTTATGAGAACTTTTCTGTGAAACATCTTAATTTTTAATACAGTTGTAAAATGCAATAGTATCTTAAGGAGAAATATGACACACAACAAGCAGTGTCCGACTCTCATTCCTGAGGTCGTAGGTTTGGACCCCAGCTGTGCACTAATGTTCTATCCGAGCATATAATACTAACTCGTAGATGGAGAAACACATCTTGATGAAATCGGCTAACCGTAAATTCTTACTTGGCTATTAAAAAAAGCCAAGTAACTTTTTTAAATAACATAACAATAATTAATATTTAGACACCCTCATGAACATACCCTTACTTTCACACAATCACACAACACGAATTAGTTAAATATATGTTTAATTTTTTTATATATTGTATATACCATCTTTGGCTTAAGTATGATTTTTCGTTACATATAATTTATGTAAGTAGGTAGTAGGATTACGAAATAAGTATCCCCTTTTGTCTATTTCCATTTAATTATCATCAAGAGGAACAGACCATCGTTTTAGTTTGAGTTACATTAATACAAATCACAGCGGTTTTCTAATGTAACAGATTGTAATATACTATATTATTTTTTTAAAATAAAGAGAAAAAAAGTTAAAACTGTACGATTACATTAATTTAAGTGTTGTCAATTCTTATATTATTTTAAAAAAAAAACAATAAATAGTAAACCTGTATAAGGCAGTTGAATAAATATATTCTGGCTTACCGGTAGTTGTCGCCGCTTAGCTCCCGCACTGCCACTAAATCTAGTTCAATAGGATTGCCAAGCTTCAGTAAATCCTGCACCTTTATAATACTGTGCCCTTTCTCGTATAGTATCGTAAAATTGTTCCAGTTCTTCACTGTTACCAGTTGTTCGACAATCTGTTAAGTAATTGTAACACTGAAATGTATTTATCTCATTTCGTTGCACTGTCAAAAGTCAAAGTCAACAAAAGACAAAGTCTGTTCTTGGTAACACTAGTAAGAGGAAATAATAGTGTACTTAGGTAGGCTGAAGGACACGAGTAACGATAACTTTAATATAATTTGTATAATAAAGTAGCGATATTCGATTTATAACGATTATATAAACTTTTCTGTTCCAGACTAAAATGATAAGACACGCCCGACCAAAATACCTCTAATTTTATGCTTAAACAACTATTGATTAAAATTAATATTATATCGGTACCTAGGTAACACTGAAATGTATGTATGTATGTTAGAAAATGAAAAACGGCTTAATGTAGAAAGTTGCTAACTAGTTTTATTGTTTTTCGAAGTAATCTCCCATGCTTTCTACACATCGTCGCATGCGATGGAACCTCTGCGGAAAGCAGTGGACCCATTCTTCCTTAGAGCTCTTTTTTATGGCATTTTCGTACACTTTCTACGCATCTTCAAGGCTCTTAAAGCAAATACCTCGAATTTTAACATTAATTAAAATACTATAAATAAATTTTAATTAGACGCTTTTCTTTAATATAGGCATTTATTAGGAGAATACAGATTGATCGTTTTAATGGTAAATAATTTGTTTAGGTTACATGATATTCTTACCATATTAAAGGCAATAGGACTAGGATACAAATTGATTAAAGACCAGTTCTTAGTATACAGGTCATTGTGTTGAAGTACTATTAGAGGTAGTTCTAGCACATCGCAAATCGCCTGAACGTGCTCAGTTGCGAGACCTCCAGTGCCGTCTATGAAGCCAATAACACCTTCCTGTAATTTTTAAAAGGTAATCAGACCAGTACCGTGTAGGAATTCTATAATATAAACATTGTGTAATTGTCAAATATGATACACTTGGAGTAGTCTTAAACGAATTCTAAAATTCAATTGTTTTCCATACTTGTGAGTCTTTAGTATTTATTATTGACAAAAAACTGAAACATATGTACATAGATGAGATTTACTTTAAAAAAACAAATAAAGAAACAAAATTCTTGTTCAAAATTTATTCGTGTAGCTAACATAATGTACATTTATGAACGTCAAAAAACATATACATTAAATGCTTCTAGTTTTACATTTACTGCCAGTTCTCAAATCAAAGGCGTAGAACGGAAGAGAAGAACTGGCTGATAATGTAATCCGCTAGTGCAGTTATCTAAAGAGAGTCTTGAAAGAACACCGCCAGATAAAAATGAAAGACAAATAAATTAAATGGTCCAAGTATTGTTATTAAATATTATTTACAAAAATCTTTACTTGAGGATACCGTACTAAGGACTTGTGGATATTGGTTTGGTAATTAAATTTCAGTACAACATCAGAGTCATAAATCTGACAAATAAGGTTTTATATATCAGATACAAACTTAAATAGGATACATATTTTAACAGAAGGTGGAGGCTAATGTACTATCTTTGCACAACGCGCGCGGCTTATTCCGCTGCTCATACTCATAAAATATTTTATCTGTATTTGCATTACCTGTGCCAGTGTACACACTTGCTCACTTATCTCCAGAATAGCTCCACGTCTGGATACTTGTACTATCTCCGATGTGAAGTTAAACCTCTCTGCACTTACTTTTAGAGCCGTCTTCGAATCATCGTCATCGGTATAGAATATGCCACCTAAATGCAACTAAAACTTAACTTTTCATTGAACTTTGAAAGTCATATGTATAAATGTTTAAAATAGCTACATAATGTAAATATTAATAGAACTTGTTAATAGTATTTAATATCACTTATAATTGTATAATAATAATTGTATGATTGTGATTACGGACAGAAAGCTTCGCAGAAAAAAAGCAAAAACATTAATCTATACTAATATTATAATGAGGAAACATTTGTATTTTTGTATGTGTGTTTGTTATGTTTTAACACAAAAACTACTGGACCAATATCAAATTCTTTCACTATTATATAGCTGCGTCTTTATAGACTACCATACGCTACATTTAAAAAAAATTGGGATCTTTAATAAAAATGCGATAATATAATCCAAGGTGTGATAAAATATCCATAAAAAATTGTTACGCGATGACGGAATATTTATTATAGAACAAAAAAATGTTGAACGTAATAATAATATAACGTATCTAGAAAAATAATGTTTAATCATGGACAATTGTATGCTGGCGTATCTCCTAATTCCAAAACATTGTAATTATTTTGCTGCCACCAAACTAAACTATGTTAAATTGGAATGTTCACAGACACTGAAGTTCTACACAAAAATCTCTTTTATAATATAAAAGAAAGTTTAACATTATGAATGTTTGTTTTTATTTTTAACAACTTATAATCAAGTTTAAAAGTACTGGACTCGATAATAAAAACCTTTATCTAATCAACAGGTATTTTTACTAATTTTGGACCTTCTACGTAAATTATGTTACGAATTCAAAAAGGTATTAGATATATTCGTTGTAAAGTATACTGGGAATATATTGTATATTGGATTATCAATGAAAGCGCGTCTCTAAAAATCTGAAAGGAAGTAATATAAACGAAGGGAACTAAGCAAAATAAAACTTTTAGGAAAACAATAAATATATAGTCCGACTTAGTAGAATTTTCACAAATTCGGTATCTACGTGAGTGAAACCTCGTAGCCTAAGTATTGAATAAAGTATGCGAATAATATGGATTGTGTTGTTGTAGTGTTTTAAAAGTACCCTAATGTAGCCGTATATTACGAAAAGCACAAAGGATACGATTCGCATAGACCTCATTAGATTGGCCACTTAATGAACGTTTAGGATTTTATTTATTAAGTAAGGTACGAAAGATTTAGAAAAAAAAAGGATATATTTTGTATAAATTTCATTGGCTATAGTATAATTGATTAATCCCTGAGGATTGTTATAAAATGACCACCAGTTTAAATTTACTAAATGATTTAACGTGATACCGGACGAAGATACATACCAATAATGGGCTCTGAAAGTACACATCTCGTAAAAATAAACACTAACAACACTTTCACCGGCCACATTATAAACACTTATTTACCTAATATCATATTAATTACCATTAAATAAAAACGTAATAAACGAGGATCTCAGACGGCGTATGCGTAATGTTTAGATTTGCGTTCGTCTAGCGAGCCGCGACACGCCGCATCCAAAATAATCCATTCTAAATTTAGTTCCAGTTTAACTCAACGACACACTTACGCAGTCACCAATATTTGGAATATCTTAAATCAGATCTAATTTTAATAATTATAATCTGCACGTTAAAAATTGTTGGTTTGAGTAAACCAACGTCTTTTCAATAAACTCTTAGATAGTTGATATAGAAACAACGATTACATGATACGATTGCCTTGAGGTGGAGGGTTGTTTGGAACTGGCTGCTGTATATATCCACTAAAACCACCACCAGCGATCACCGAGGCAGGAAGCGGTTACAGCGTAGCCTTGTCTGCATCCCGACACGCGATCAGCCGCTGAAATCACCTGCGATGGCTGGGAATGCTGTGAAATGGACTTTGGTGTGCACCAAGGGCCATTACATCGGCCATTTTGCCCTGATTTGTAGAGCTGGGGAAAGTTGGTTGCTTGCAAGGATGCGTCAGAAGCCCTCCTTTTGGACGCATGAACACCCCGCTTAAGTATCTGCGTGCTCAGAATAAAACAACGCATTTCAGTGCCGTTATTTCAAATGATTAAATGCCTATGTTAATTAATAACCCTTAATGCGCATGGGTATAATAACTTTTAACTCTAAGTGAAACATTTTTTTTTTCAGGTTGGTAGTTAGAAATGAATGAATTAGAGACGAATTGGTAAACGAAGCAAAACTAAATAAAACCTTTCTACCACTTACTTAAGTTTAAGCCAAGAAATAATAATATTGTAAAAAATAAAAAAACTTAATAGGTTTATACTAACCAAAAATTACCAAAATATATTTTTTACTATAATCTTGGACAATGACAATTAATGTTTAAATTACTGTATTTATTTTCAGTAATTTGCAGAGATTTAACAACCAAGTGTAAACATTTCTTATAATACCACTAAGATTTTCTTAATCATATGCTTTATCGCGTAGAGTTTTCGCGTAGTAGTTAAACTGTCACAACGAGCAAAACTAATATTCTTCATATAAATATTGGCAATTGCTAACGTTTAATACTTTGCACATGGTAGAGCTACTGGTATAGTACAGAGCACGTCGTAAAAGCAATTAGTTTTAATCTCTAAGTGTGGCAGTAGGTTGCGTGCACAGTACTCTGAATGCACAACATTAAATACTATCCAAGGAGACACTTGGCTTTGGTGATTACAGTTCAGTACCGCAAACCGTATCGTCCTTTTAATCTGTCGTCAATGTTTTCAAAAGGTATTTAAAAATGTGGTTACGAATTCAATGCTTATCGCGAGACAGATAAGTGTATATAAATGATATGAAAGTATTATTTAGAATAGGAGACACTAGCTGTCTCCGGAAATTCACATGAATGGAGGAATGATTATCATATGCCTCCTGTAACATAAAAAAATGTCATGTCAATGCAGCTTTCATCTCGTACTTATATAATCGTTAATAATTTTCAAACAATCAGTTGAATAGATATACAATATAAGTATATACTTTTTTAAATTTGTAACTTTTTATTACGAGCTTTCAAAACACATGAAACATCACATAGCCAAGCATGTTTTAATATCCTACACATTTTATGTAGTTCTATTATTATACCTCTTTAATGATTAGTTGGTCGAAAATGTGTCTACCTTTGGGGCATACTCCACAAAAGACAAGCAAGCACAATATTATACAGTCGTTAAGACTATTTCCAGACGAGAAACAAAACAGTTACAAATATCGTTTTGCGGATCGCCGACCGTCTAGTTCATAAAAAAGAAATAAATTGCGAAGTGATAAAAAGTGTTTATATGGACAGCTTAAATAACTCTTAACTGTGCAGTTTATTGGATATCTGCATTTATTTTGGAATCCCAAATCGATAAAACATATAACTCATGCGTCAAACTTTCCGATTCGTAAATGATCATGCGAACTGTTGGAAAACAGTTTGTAACTGCGTTTTGAAGACAAATAAACTTTAACGCTGATTAGTCACCCGTCAGTGTACTTTAGTAGTCTGGATTCGCAACTGTGAAAATATATGTTTTATTTTGTACTTAGCTGGCTTCTATTGAAGTGTCAACAATTTTTATTGTAGTCGCCACAATGTTTTTTGATGTGTTTTATTTACATTACATCAAAAGTACTGTATTGTACCTGTGTTAGCTATTTGAATTATCAAATACTGTTAGCAAACACAATTATGTATCTTATAATGGAATGCTTAAATTGAATATTACTTCTATATGTACATCAATGGTATTATAGTATATTGTACAGAGTTAGTGTACGAATTTAAAAAGTTCAAATGCGATGTCATTGTTATGTCATGTCATATACACTTACGTTATAGTAAAGAGTATAACGTATTTAAAGAATAGGAGGTCTGTTGATATCTTGATTAAGTCAACGGGAAAAATATTATAACCTACTTCTGGAAATAAACATTTAAATGGAAAAACCAATTTTCTTTTACTCTCTAATACAACTATTCCGTAACTGATAACCTAATTCCAAAGATAAACAACAACAGCACTCTTATTTTATAAACGTAAAGCTTCGTCTCTGGAAATGATAAATGTCGTATAAATAATCTGTCACCAACCAATACTTGAAATTTAGCGAAATGTATGACTAACATTATCTGTATTGTGCATGGGCTTATACCGCATCTGTTTCATATATCACTTTTCTATATAAGCAAGTGGGTATGGTGTGCATGACACAGAGCGTCGAGTTTCTTCTTCTTTCTTCTTCGCGTACTAACTAATACCAAGTACGAGTGATGTATGCGAAGTCGCACTTACAATATACAAATGATATAAGTACATGCCTGCAACTGGCAATAGACGCGCATGGATTATTTAACATGAATGTGCCTTGCCTATATAGTGCTTTGCCCCAAGACGTCCAAAAAATTTACATATACTGTCTAACTTTAGATTGGCTTTGAAATATTTATAAAAAAATTGGTTTGATTTAAGCTTATAAGCTGTTTTATACTCAATAATCTAGAGGCGTCTAGACGACGATGTCTTATTTATTTCCAACTATAACTTGTGTAACTCCTTTGTAAATACTTTGGTTTATAGCTACTGTTTGTGTTATATACTGTTATGTAAAAAAATATAAACGATATTAAAACAAACGGTGAATTTTACCAGTAGTGTACCAGTGGACTCCAGAAGATAAAACACTCGTCATATGCAAGTCGTAATCGTTTTTACAACAAACTCCCAAGAAATTTAGGAAATTAAAGCATTATCACTGGAAATTCAAAATTCTCTTCAAACGTAAATTAATCAATAAAGCATTTTGTAAATTTGATGGTTATAGAAACGATCCTAATTCTTTGAATGATTTGGTACAGGTGAAACAATTTACATGACTGGGTGATTAAAAAGAGCGGGGTGTTTCTTGCCAGTTCTTCTTGCCCGCTCTACGTCCTTGACTTGCGAACTGGTAGTAAATCTAGATTATAATCTATTTAACACCTTTTTTGTTGACGTTCATAAGTGTACTTTTTTACCTATAAGAATAAAATAGTTGAGAGAGTATAGTACCAATTAGATTTGAATGAATATCTTAAAAGAGATTTGTACATTACACGTTTTGGCCAAAACGTTTATTGAAATCCATGTAACAATATGTCAATTTATTGTTTGGGGATTAATATGGCTACTTCAACGGAAGAAAGTTATATATAAGTCTATAATTTTTTTAATATTATTTTACCCTACAACATGCCAATTAAGCTTTATATGTACTCTGGCAACCCGAAGCATCATAAACGCTTCAAAGACATCCAATTTTGTCTAGTTTTTCGAGATTGGCAATTGTTTGCTTTTGTAAAGATATTTCGTCCTTTATTAAGCAATTTAATCACATTCCTTGAGTATTTCAATGTCTGCTTTTAAGAATTTTTTAATACTTTTAAAAGTAATTTGCAAATACATCATTATATTAATCTGAAATGTGACATCGTGGATTTTTCAGAAACATACAATATACACATAATATAATATAACGTGACCAGACGACCGGGACTGTCCATTTTTACAATTACGAAACCCGGTGTCCCCGTAATGAACAGTGGGACGCAATTGTCCCGTTTCCAGACTCTCCGCGAAAATTTGAGCAGCGGAATATAAAAAAATCGTACCAAGGGTTTTGTTATTATTTGAAATCGTCACCTATATTAAAACAAATGTGTTCTCCTGATAAATATAGACATTACTAAATATTTCCGGTACCGACCTATATCTTGTAATTCGTTACTTTTAAGCCAACTAAGTTCTTCTCAATAAATAACTTTAAAAAGTGTTTTTTTTTTATTGATTATACAAAATAGAAAAAGATTTAAATTTCCAATTAGAACAAACATCTCTAAAAGTTTTTTCAAAAACCCAACCTTAATGAAACTGAAAAAAATAATTGTATTATTTGAAAGTCAAATAATTTATTTTATTCTTGCCTATATAAAACACCGTTTTACATCAATTATTAGGTCAATGCTATACACAAAACTTGAAAAACATTGTTACTCGGTAATCCGATATAAATATGGCATTTATTGATAAAAATATCAGTAATTGGTAATAAAAGCCTTTAAACATCTTGCATTCCTTTTAAAGCCTCTAAAATTCGTGAATTTTGTTTTCGAGACGAGTCGATCCACTTTAATCGTCGTTAAAGTTACGATCAAGAATATAAAGAAATCTCGGAACATAATGAAAGATAATATTTTGTCACAAAATCGAAAAATTTAAAAAGACACGTGAATAAATACGATGCTTTATAGTCTGCTTAAATTCAATGATTACTTAAGGTTTTGATACTTTTGATCGGTCATATTTCGGTAAAACATATGTATAATTAATAAATAGAAATTTATTCAGAAATCACTGTTTAGAATTATTAGAAAATGTCAGGTACTTGTAGAATCTTTTGCTCTTGAACATCGATCTTCTCTGATTTGGTTTCTATTTGGCTTCTCATGTTGGTTTGGGTTCTATAAGATGAAAACATAGACAGATTCGACTGCGCTAAGGTTTGGTTATATTATGTCTTACAGTGCCCTGAATGAAGAAAAATAAATGTTAATATGCCAATTCAGGGGATTAATATATTATTAAGAATAATTGTTTGATTGATGATGAGACTTTAAGACATCTTCTAGTTAGAAACAAACATAGACAATTATCTATTAAAACACAGATATTGTGAAATTTTTGTACTATGAAGTTGGTTATAGCAAGATGTAATAACAATTTTTCTAAAAGTCTATAAAAATAGATAATTACCACTTAGATATAAAGAATTCAATTTATAACGTCATTCTGAAGGATTTAAAATAGTTTATTACCCACTCTGTCTGGTCATATCATATCGTTCATAGCATCTTTTCAATTTTTCTTGAATAATTCAACGATAGACGGAATATAGATTATATTGCAAATATGACGCGCCTTGTTAGATAAAATTGACACTTTTATATTAAAATGAATTGTTTTCTGAAATGATCAATATAAGTTTGAAAAACTATTAATCTAGTATGAAAACGAATTCACAAGAATCCTATTACTGTAGAGCTATCAATCTTGTATAAAAAATCTGTCTAGATGTATTAGAGTATCCAAATTGTATTTGCAGATTTACTCGTAAATTTACCTACATATTATTTTATCTATTAATTTCATCATTAAACAACACGTATTCATAGGTGATCTTTGTTATTAAAAGTCACGAAGATAATCCATCTCCTGCAAGTGTATTTTCGGGTTCTAAAGCAACGATCTCAGGTTTGAGAATAGCACGTTTAAAAACTAGGCTTTTTACATTAACTGATAATATTGTAATTCTCAAGGGGTAAAATTCCACGTCAGCATATTATGTTTATATGTTATGGTTGACTGCCGACCTTGTTAATGACATAAATATTTCATAAGCTTATTTATTACATTCTCAGCATCTTTTAGCAGTGTTGACCCTGAGGCTTCAGCGTCTCTCATTATTGAGATCGGAGTGTCGACCTAAGGCTGTGCAGCACTAAACATTCGTGAAAACATCGTGAGGAAACCGGCATGCTTTAAACACGCTTTCCGGCGTGCTTTTACGCACGTCCTTGAAGGACTATTAGTCGAATTGGCTTGCAAATACTTTAGTGGGTTGGTTCCAAATACTGGTGGTGCGTTGTAAATGTACTTTAAACTAAAGTTATGGAACGACGTCCAATGATAAAACTCAGCTCTCTCAGTTTTCTGATAAGATGAGGTTTATTTAATTTCACTTTTGAATATGTAACAGTTGCTTACGTTCGTATTTATCGTGTGAAATCCGCTTATCTATGTTGTGTAATAAATTTTGGCACAGCTTTGGTGCGGTTTTCTAATGGATCCGAGGACATGACACTTGACAGCCATAGATAGCCGGTTGCAAATGTAACTGTCCCTGTGACTCCAGTTAAATACAAAAACATTTTGACAAACAAAATTATTTTGTATAAGCGATACTCGTTCATGGCATATTTATAATAATCATCCGTAAATATATGGCAAAAGAAAATACTTAATATTGAAAGGCTAAAACGACTCGGTGACTTAATTGCAACTAAGGTTCTGTGGGGATGACTACGCAATTAGAGAGTTTAACTTGCACAGAAAACAAAGAAAACTCTAAGTATAACATTAAGTCAGCCAAAGATTGTCGAGGTCAGTGTATTTTATTTTCGTAATAAGAACCTACGTTGGATCCACGAAACTTTTTAGTTTAAATAAAAGCCGCTTTATATTGATAACATTTTCCTATCAAATACCTTTTTATCTTTTTAGTTCAATACTGGACGAGGAAATCATAGTTTTGGAACACACCTGCATACAAATTTTCAAAGGAATAGACTATAACACATCAAATACTTGATAACAACGTGTCAATTGTTATTCCTCAATATAATCACTGCAAGAACAATGAAAGCCCATAAATTAAACACTTGATTCGATCAGATGGGCGAATATAGGTCAATTACTTCCACCACTTGCCACAAAGCTTACACCGACATACGCCGTATAATTTCAAAATACATGCACAGTTCTATAGTAGGTGTATTAAGAATAAAGCTCTTGAGACATAAAATTTCCTTTAAGTTAAATTAATCATTAAGGGGTATAATTTTTTTTGGTCGTCGTCGTTCTTACGACAGAGTTTTATAACTATCTTACTTCTTAGTAAATATTGTATAAGTGGTAAGTTAATAATAAATATTTAAACATGTATTTTAGATAATGGAGACTTATATATACTTTTTTATATTTCGATCGTCCATTTTTTATCTAAGTAACTTTGTCTTACATTTCTTTGTTTCTCAAAATAATACTAAATATGTTAAACATGATCATAATTTATTATTTCTTAAGTGCTTATAAATAAGGATCAATCAGACATGTGTTTATTTATTCGCTTGTAAATTACTAAATACGATGAAAAAGAGCCAATGTTTATTTTATAAAACTGGCATATTGTTAACTGTTATAATTCCCATAATATAATAACAAGTAAAAGCATGTTAGTCAAACTTACATGAAATACAAAAATTACATACAAAAGCTACAATTAAGTAGAAAACTACGTTACCCATACGCTACGTACCCACGATTAAAATTATATATTTATACTATATACTAAGGTAAACTTTAGTAATATTAATAATTCCTTCTCGATATTAATATATTATTTAATATGTATTGATCGCGCTAAATCGGTGTCAGTCAAAGAAGGATGACAATTGTCGATTTGACTTTGACCCATGGATTTGACCCTGTTTCCTTAATCTGGTCTATCCACCATCCAAATTAATTCCTCTATTGCGTTTATTGCACCTTGGGCAGCAGTTTAATACAATTTTTCAATAAATTTTGCCAAACATACATATAAAGTAAATGCACTAATTAAAAAAATACTTTAAGTAAAAAGCTACTGAAGCCATGTTCGAAAAGCTTTAAACAAGTAAGTTACTGAATGTCACGAGTCATTTAGATCACCGTAATAGCGGAAACCTACGAACCATTAAAGACTTGATTTAATTTAAACCGACCTAAAATCAACTTAATTTTCATCTTCCGCTCCATTTGACAATAATAATCTCAGTCGGAATACTTACGGGTCTTTCCCAGTTCTCGAATTATTTTTGAATTGGGTGGCAACGTAAAAAAATATTTTTATACGAAAGCGCATGCGTCGTTGTTTTTTTTAAAGGGATTTAAAATATATATTTAATATAACATCTTAAAATATTTAAACGTGTAAAGTTTTGGAGCTTTCGCTGTTAAAGTGCCACCTAAATAAATAAATTCTGCTACTTATATACCCAATTTACATTACCATGACAATATTTACATTATTACATAAACGTATGTAATCAAATTACAAATTCAATCATCATTAAGCTCCGACGCCGAGTTATCGTTTGTTACATATGACCAATTGTTCTTGTACGGCTGTGCTATTGTCGCAACGCTAGAGAGTGGAAGGAAGAGTGCGGAAGAGTTGCTGCATCTGGCACAGGACGAGACACGCTTCAATAGTCTGACGGCCAGCCTCCAGTAATAGAGAGAAATAAATAAGAATGTAATTAAATCCATATTCGAAAATACAAGTAGCGCTGAATTTGTTAAGTTTTGCATTAAAATGACCTAAGTAATTTTCTTATTAAAGTTTCACCAAAGCCTTCAAATTAGGCACACTTGGCTTTACTACGCTCTAATTACACTTGAAAATTATTTATACTTTATTCACTTAAAATTACAAGTCTGTCTAGAGAGAATTTATTCAATCATTTACTGTAAGTAGCGATATATAAATAAACCAGCTGACGCATATAAATTAATTAATATTAAGGTATATACAAATTGAAAATTATGCAAAACTATTTATTTAATAACATGAACATTATGTTTATTACAGTTTTCTTAATGGAACAACATATCTTTTATAAATTGTTTATTATAAACTATTGTTTTATATGAAAAAAATACTTATTAAATATAATTAATAATTTATTCATCTTAATTATTTTAAATAAATAAAAAACCTTTGATTTTTTTGCAATATGTATGTCTGTCATTATGTGATATGTTGTTTTAGCTGTGTTACCTTTTAATAACTAAAAACAATGAATTCAAGACGACAAATCACTAGTAATAAAAAAATTACCAAACATTACAATTAACGGTTAGGAAAATAACACACTTAAGAAAAAAAAAATTATGTGGTAATAACTATTCGTAAGTCTCGAACCTTCAGTAAATAACTTGACAGTTGTAAAAGACAGAATGACATTTATTGCTAGCAATATGCCTTTCAAAAATAAAATTATAGCTGAATTAAATGCCAACGTAACGACGAAACCTTTGCGTTTTAACGTTCATAGTTTGCATACGCCCTGCACCGAAACAACATTTCATGATATTGGCTTGTTCAAACAAGTGCAGCTGACCGATACTGTACTATCTACAAGTGACATCTTAATTACATTGCTATTAATTTTAACAAACCGATATACCGCAATTATTTATATAAATTCACAATCTGATTGATTGAATCATGAAACATACCATACATTGCCCCCTGTTCTATTAAAAAAAAAAAAACAAGAAATTTTGTACTAGTCGAGAGAAAATTTTGAGATATTTTGTCATAACACTGTGATTGCTCTTGCAGCTTATCAGCCCTGTAGTGCCCACGCCGAGCAAATAAACGGCGGCAACTTTTCTCGAAACAGTTCTTGCCATTTTCGACCCCTCTATAACATTGTTGCGCATATAACAAGCCTTATGAGCCAAGCAGGCATTATATTATAAACACGGTATATTTTAAATTTAATTCAATTTGACCAGCCGTTTGAGATTTGTAACGAGAAAAAGTTTCTTCATTTTATCTCGCACTCATTCAATGACTATTATTATTATTATAATTTTCAAAATTTTTGATAACAATTAGTGTTTAGTGTATAAATCAAGGAAAAACTATAATATAAAGCAATTTCGATCCACTTTTCCAGAGTCTCAGTAATCCCAGTTTTATTTAAAATATAAAAGGTTTTAAATATTGATATGGTCTCTATAGATGTTGTTATGTTTTTGATGGCATAATTAATTAATAGAAAATTTTCCAAGAGTGAGTAAAAGCCAGTTTTCACACTAGAAAATAGTTTCTCCTTAACGAAGCGCATAATTTAGTTGTTAAAAATATCTTTATCAAAACGTCAAATTTTCTACTACATATCACTTATATTCACATTCATATATTCATTATAATAATAAACAACATAAACTTCAAGGCTGTTAACTCCTTATAAACATCCACAAAAGTCTACGCATACCCCAAAAGCCACGTAAAAACAAACTCCATTAAGGATATTTGCAAAGGTATAAATGTAATTACTGGGCTACGTGCCAAAATTGTCAATGTTAAAAGACGAAAAGTCAACTATGCTACAGGAAAAATAAATTAAACATCGTGTGCAAATATACTTTTTTAATAATTTTAATAATTTGAATGATTGTTGTTTGTTTTTTTTTATATTATCCTCTTTTCTTGAAGGAACCTAAATCGAATTGGTTCGAAAATCCTTCGTGGTGCGTGAGCAACTGCCTTAAAAAGCTCAGTTGTGGAAACACGGACGTCGATCTTATACCATACCTATCACAGATATGGTATAAGAATATTGCAATTAAGATTTCCCAAAATTTCCTAACAATTCTCTTGATAACCCGTACACAATGAGAAATCCTCTCTTATGTGGCGGTGCTGGGAGTACCTGAGAGGATTTTGGGTATATCTCATTCTGTAAGCAGCAGAGTGCCTGCAGTAAGTTCTTTTGGGATTCGGCAATGCACTTTCAGCTTTCATTTGTTTAGAATAGATTATTCTAACCTATGTATATATTATTATATTATTTATTTAAAATAAATCAAGGTTATTGTATCAATTTAGTTAAAGTAAAATTTAACTTTAGGTCACAGCGGAAACAGAATTTGGCAGAAAGCAAGAAATGAGAATGAATGAAGAATGAATTATAAGATTATTTAATAACAACTTTTATTTTCATTCTAAACTTTTCAGTGTTACCCACGTATATAAATTGAATGTCTTAGAAATTTAAACATAGTATTTAAAAGTTTACTTCTTTGGCGGCGAATAGAATTCCTTTACGATTTAACGCTTTATATTTATTTATTTTTAATAGTAAAAAACGTGCTAAAAATGTTTAAAGTATGCTAAGAGGGATCAAACCTTTTATTTCTACTTACGTTTCATTGGCAGAGAATAAAGACAAAAAAATTTGATTTTGTATTGCAGTTTTTGTATACAAGTTTTAAAATAACGTCATTCAATTTATCGCAGTCTTTTTTTACACACATGATTATTGGAGTCCATTTTGGAATTCGCATTCACCGTATTGAAAAAAATGCACCCCTCTACCCAATATAATAATGGTGCGTTATTGTGGATCACAAGCTGTTCTAATAATATTGGACAGTAATCACACATTTGAATTCACACAACTGCGGGGCTTCCGACAAATCTATGATCAAAATTGAAAAAACGACATGCTCCCCTGCCAATATCCTGGAATACGCTATTTTGAGCTGTCTACTGCGTATGATGCTTTGAATTTTGATCCGTTGAGTATCAGATCGTTGAGGATCCAGGAACTATTAGATATGCAAAACCAAACTACAAGTGTTCTTCATTATTGTTACAATTATTTTAAATATAGAATATGCCGACCAATCCTAAAAAAACTTATTCGTAAAATGTAATATAATAAAATAGTTTGCCAAGTACATGAAATATCATTAGTCCATAGCGCTGTTCTTCAATTAGAAAATTAATCTTCGTAACTGTTATTTGATATTTAGCTGCAAACGTCGTAGGCGGAAATATAAGAGCAACTAGACATTTATTGATTTTAAAAATGGAAGTGTATCTTTAAAAGCACTTGCTACGACCTACGGGGTTTGAAACGCCCACACGCCGCTAGAGTTCTTTTATATAAAATCTATTTAAATGGTTCGTCTTGGAACGGAAAACCTTGTAACGTCTGTCTATTTTTATACAAAATAAACTTTGTTTCCAAAGATAGAAGTAGGTTCTAGAAATACTAATTAAGGTTTTTTCTTCTACTATGCCAATCTTTGTGTCACATGTAAGCTCTACGGTTTACGTTTTTATCTATTTCTATTTTCGTAAGACATCTTGAAAGTCATAATGATATATTGTAATCGATCCCGATCGGCATCGTAAATATCAATAAATTAGGTGTCAAAATGGTTGTGGGTAGGCGTAATCCATAATGTTCAGGCTTGACTCTAATAATAGCCCAGTCTAATATATTTCTTTCGGATTTAGCCTCAGACTGCATTTCTTTTAAAGACAATTAGATATATAGATATAATAAGTCTTCTGTGTCCGACAAATGTCGTTTATTTTAGCTTTAAGACATTCTAGTTTCTCACTGTCAACGTTTAAATACGAACAAGTGTTAAATACATAGTGCACTTCCGGTATTTGAACCCAACACCTCAGCGTTGATAGTCGCACGCTATAGTTAAAGCTAACACTGATTCTCAGACTTCCCAATCGACACTTTACTCGGTATATAATTATCGACACTATACAAAAACAGTTTGACATGAAAAATTGTAATAATCTTTAACTGTAAATTAAACTTGTATCGTATTGCACATAATTTTAAAATAACATTTTCGGAGTTTAACTTTTCATATCCATTTAAAATTATACGATTGCGGTAGGTTAATTAAAGCTAAGCGGCAAAAATTAAAGAATCATGTATGCCCTGAATTGGTTTTGATCGCTATCCACTCAATATATTTTTTTTTAATATGTCAACATTTTATGTCGATATGCGGTAGTTACTTTGGACTTACACCAATTAGTTTGCGTAGGATTTATATTATAAAAACCACGCATTTTTTTCAGTTCGGTCGCGCAGCAAAATCCCTATCCCCTCCAAGCCTGCCGTAAGGAACTTCGTTCAAATATCCTTTTAAATTGGACCAAATATATTTATTTATTATTCTAGGCTCTGAATATGATTTTGTCCCATTCGGTGTCGAGACCCTTGGTCCGTGGGGTCCTAGCGCATTAAAGCTTTTTAGAGAATTATCAAAAAGGTTAGTCGACATCACAGGAGAACGAAGAGCTGGCAGCTACCTCGCACAAAGAAATAGTCTAGCTATTCAAAGGGGGAACGCTGCTAGTATCTTCGGAACCTTGCCTAAAGGGACTCCTTTTAATAATATTTTTTAATAATTAAATTTTAAGGTTAGTTATTAGGTATATTAAAAGTATTTTTACAAATTAAAAAAAAAAAAAAAAAAAAAAAAAAAAACAAATATTACATTTGTTACAGAAAAATTACATTTGTTACAGAAATATACCGACTGCATCGGTTTCAGTTTTTGTGTATTGTAGACAATACCGAAACTATCGTTTCGCTGGAAATCAAATCTAGGACCTAGAATTGAACTTGATAGACAAATTGATAGACCTGAATTACTTGATTCGTTGAATAAAATCACTCTTTGTAAGTCAAACTTCACTTTGATCCGCCAATTTAAATCCTTCGTCTACTTTTTTTCTTCTTTAGTTATTGCGATGTAAATAAAGTGTGGAACGACAGAGTGCTGATAGAGAGGAGCAGCTAAAAGGCAGCAATTGGCGAGAAATGGCACAAACATACTTTTTGGGGTCACACAGACAGCGAAGGGAGTAAAAAGTGTTATCAATTTTATTACTTTATAGTTATACATGCTTGTTAGAAAATACACTCGTTGATAAAAATTAATAATTTTACGAGTAATGTAAATTAATTTAAAACAATGACGGTGTTTGTGCGGTCGCAAAACGCTCTCTTTAATTACTCTCGAAAGAGGAAAACACTTTTCCTTTATGCTAAATACCAACGCCATGGATGTTAAACCTTATTTCTCTTAATTTTAATTAGATTTTGTTTAATCCTTGTATAATCCTTTATTTTCTCTATAATGCAGTTATAGTAATAAGTAATTACTCTATTAAAAATTCACATTCCTCCGTATTATTTTTTATTTAATAAAGTTTGCACATCATACATAGCACTACATCTACTGTATATGTTGTAAAGTCTTTTATCTAAAATGTATGATAATTTAGGTAAACATAAATGTTACAAAAATAAGATAATATAGATATAATAACGCAAAACACTGGGTTTGAGATCGATCATCCTATCATACGGAACATATCCAGATCCGGATTAGTACTGTTTAATCCGTTCAAATTGAAAATAATTTGAAAGAGAAGTGCCTGAACTCCTATGTTGGTTGCTTAAACGGTTCTGTACGATTCTTGTTTTGGGTTGGTTGACGCATGTCTGCCTAGCGTTCAGGAAAATAATTTTCTCAGAGTATACATATTTCAATTCAAAGATTTTTTTTGTGAAGGTCCCCTTTTACATTTATAATTTGCCCATCGAAGTATGTAGTAAATTCTTTTATATATAGTGTAATTTTAAAATTAAATGTACATACATACATTTGACTGACACAGACATTTGCTTATATTGACTATATTTATTCTAAATAATCTTAGGGAATAAAATTTAATACGTTTTATACGTACAGGGGACGTTTAATGTTAGTGCTAAGTCTAGTTTTCCAATCTTAACCAAACAATATTATATATACTAAAACTGAATAAGGCGAAATTCAAAAATCGGGCCCCAGTCCGCAGTTCTTTCATCCCCGGTATCAATGCGTTCTACGTTTATCACACAGTATTCGCCCGCCAACGGCACCAAGCGAGCGTGGTTTGTGTCGTCCGTTGATTCGCGAATGTCTCGTAACTTTATTTCTCCGTAAGTATAATATAATATAACTTGAAACAGTGATTTTTAATAACACGTTGTATAAAATTTTAAAAACCTCGGTAAGGAGACACGAATTATAACGGAAAATGTTTTCCTTTTAAATTTTCTATTTTCAGCTTTGCAAAGTTTTCAAATTAATTGTCCGGTAAGCGAGTTTAAGTGGATAATTACTTACTTAAAATATTTTGTCTAAATATTAAATGAAAGTGCTGTTTCGATGTTTAAAAAGCTGAAAATATTATTCGTAAATAATATATTTCTTAAAATACTCAGTTTTTCCAACTTATATCGAAGATAGAATTACTATATTATTGAAGTGTTTTTGAATTCAATAAAGGCATTTAATTCGTATTCGTTCGTGCGATTTTGAAGTACTAAACTCGAACCGTATATAACCGAACAAATAAACAAATATTAAAAGCCCGTTGCATCCCTTGTAATTTATATATTTTGTGTTATTTGTATTTCTTTAGCAACGAAGTGTAAATAAATAAATAAAAGTATAACACTTCCTTTCTTCATACAATATACACTTCATAAATAACCAAGTTCTGTCAACGGAAAAGCATGTCATACAAAATTCGAATAGAAACATTTCCAAAGTTTTTGCGTTACTTTTCATATTAAAATACGATGTATGCGACCTGCTGTTTGTTTTCTATGATTAGCTAAATTATAGTGAATACAACTTCAAAGTACTAATTATATTAAGAGTCAATCCTGCACGTGTAATTGGAGAGGTTATAATGGAATTGCTGCAGGATGCTGGCAATTATATTAAACTGTCATCTCTTCAGATTTGCAAGTAATTGATGATATCATTACCTTAAGGTGTTTTTTTAAAGATTGACGCGCTTGTTACATGTAATTTAATAAAAGAATTGTTTTAAAACAGATTCAAAAAAAAGGTAAATTTACCTTTCATTAGAAATTGTATGAATTTATAGTACATTGATGAAAATGCAAGGTGGCAAAATGACGAGCGGTAACGCAGGCGTTTAAGCAATGTAACAGGATAAAAATAATTCTATAAAACGAGGTAACAGAAAGGTAGGCATTACTAGCGGTACACAATTCGCACATTTCTTTTTTGAATATCCCTCCAGGCTTTTAATTAATATACATCTAATTAAGCCTAAACAAATTTATTCAAAGTATCGATGCCTATCGAGGTCCTATAATTAAATATTATAAATATTTACAGTTCAGTTTCCAGACTATACTTCGAAGCGAACTAATTCACCTTAGACGTTTTAATAACATTAGAATAAGCGTTGATACGATATAGCTTAATTTAACACAAATACATGTTTCAGGTTAAATTTAGTGAATCTTAGTTATTTGTTTTGAATATGATAGTGGTTGTCTCATGGCATACGGCAATCAAAAGATTTAAAGTTTTTACAAGAACACATAAATCTTAAATTAGGTTCTGAAGTAGTAAAACAAAATTATATAAACAAATTATTATGTTGCCTCTATAAGTAGATTATATTTTACCTATAAGAGAAAAAAAACAACTATACAAATAATACATACAACTATATAATAATATAAATATACCTATAATATACGATTTATCTTACATTTCAGATATTTTTTGTATGCCTACATATGCCTACATATGAAATAAATGAACCCTGTGTAGCCAACACTAGACAATAAAGAGAGCGTGTAAAAACTTTTCCAATAAAAACTAAACGCTGCTTTGTTTTTTTAAAAGTATATCTGAGCTATGCCAAGAATTCCAGTGCTATTCGTAAACACAAACTCACCGCGGCCCTTTAGAAATGTTTTTCCATGTAAGTAAACATAATTGTCTCATTAAAATATCGTGGATTTCGTTACATGCTAATAAGTTCAATTATTTCTGGAAAACGATTTTATTTCTTAATTTAATTAAATACGATTAAAGACCGAACCAGACCATTATTCCATCTTACAACATGCAATGGCCCACAATTTAAATAAAAAAAACATCTTATTTGCTGGAGTAAAATCTTATATCGTATTTTAGTAACTAAAAAAATACCTAGTCTGTGTGAGTCAGCAGGGAAGCATAAAGTTATAAAACTAAAAGTTGCTCGCTAACATTCGAAGTATGAAATAAAGGCAAACAAACAAATTCGATCCACGACATTAAAATCAGTACAACCATTTTACAAAATAACGCAAAAAAACAAACTAAACGCAGTTTAGTTTAATTTTTTTTGTTCCTGTTTAGTTTTCTTATTCTTATATGCTATATGTATTTTTGCACTTCTTGCCTTCCTTATGTAATTTAATACATTTTTCTCCTTTACTCACAGTGGTTGCCTGGAAGAGATCGCTCAAAAGCAATAAAACCGCAAATTGCCCTCCTTTTTATTTAATTATGTTCAATTTTTATATTGTAATGTAACGTAGTGTTATAAATAAAATAGTTACTGAGGTATGTCTAAAGTACAGGCTACAAACCGATCAAATAAAAATAATAACATCTACATAATTTAATCATAACTTGACGATATGCGTGATTTAAAAAAAGAACGTCGACGTGATCTTGACGTACAGTGAACATTGGCACTTTGCAGTACACCCACGAAGAGCGAGATCGCATTCCAACGGCCCGTTTTGCGACCGACATTGCATCAATGACGTGACTGAAATGATTACTTTCCGATAACATTGGGTTAACACCTTATTTGCATGTTGAATCTTGATAGCTCAATTTTGTTAAACCGAGTTTATCAAATCAATTAGTCAACTTTATAAAGCAAGATTAGGCAAAAATTATCAGTGTATTTGTCGGCTAAGGTGTTTTGACGATATCCTTCACGAAGAAGAAAAATATATCTTTTAAGTAGTTTCAGTGGTCTCTAACATATCTGTAATTTAATCCATGTTTTTTTTTCTTTACTCACATTGGTTTTCTGGAAGAAATCGCTCGAAAGCGATAAGGCCGCCAGTTCCTTTTTCATTAAATTATGTTTAATATTTTTTTTCCTTTTATGCAATGCAACGAAGTGTTAATAAATAAATAAATATCTATAATATTTAAATTCAACAATGTCTTCTCATACGTGAGTACGAAACATTGAAAAAAAAAATTCTTAAAAGGCCGGCAACGCACTCGCGAGCCCTCTGGCATTGAGAGTTTCCATGGGCACTTATCGGTATCACTTAACATCAGGTGAGCCTCCTGCCCATTTGCCCCCTTTTCTATAAAAGAATATGTTAATACATTTGAAATTAACGGACGTATCGACTGCTTTACAATCAACTTCTTGGTGTCATAAATCAATCAAGTGATCTTGTTAAGTTTTGTTAAATGCAAATGTGTTTTATTGTTTTATACATATAATATACTCTTTTTCGTTTAACTTCATAACAAATAAAGATAAGATTATTTTACGACAATACTTTGTTCGATATATGCTTTTTGAGAAAAATAATGAAATCTGGATAAAAAGTGCAAAAGAAGAGTTCCTAGAGAAGAATATGTACAAAGACCGATTAGGTCAATGTACATATTTTATAAATATATATGAAATAAATGTTCAAAGTTTTTGCTGAAGAAATCAAATCAAATCTATATTAATACTTACCATACTACAAAACATTGTTTTAGTGGCATTAGTAACTGAGGATATAAAAATAGCTATATTCATGATAATGATAGCATTTAACAATATCGTAACACCGCATAAAAAACGATAGGTTTTATTTTCTGTCACCTGCCGGGGTTACACACGTATTGGATTGCCATTACAGTTTCAAGCGATATTTATACTATCCAATTAATGGATTTTGTATTCATAGTCTAGAACTAACGTATCGTAGATTTTTTAGTAAATTATATTTATTAATAATGGCGAAGGCATTACACACATCACACAGGATCTGCTAGTCAATGGCACTTATTTCTATTTGACACTTGAAATGTATTAGTCAAGAATAGAAGACACACATGAGTGCGCGCGGCCCTTTTGCTTTAAAGTATTTTCCAGTTCTACAGAGAAATAAAGATGTGTTGGAAGGACATTTTCAAATCAATCTTAAATTGAATTTAGATATAGCTTAAAGGAAGGAAGATATTTTTATCATCGCTGTTTCTGAGTTACCATTAATAAGTAACAACTAAAACAATATTAATATTACATTTAAAGAAAAATACTTTTTTACTGATTAAAGTTATGTATTATTTAAACTTATAATTATTTAAACATAATTTTAATTTTACCGACGTTTCACGTGCTTTACAGCGTGCGTGGTCACGTTTACTGAAGACAAAGGTGTTAAATGTCAAAAAGTATCACAGCTGTAGAAAATGTTGTATTATATGTATATTATTTCCCCGGAGTTGGTATCGACTAAAAGATGTAAATTTTATGTTAGTGTAAAAGTTATGTTAATAAAAGACAATACTATTAATATTACAATATAATATGTATAATATATATTATTGGAGCGTATATATATCAGCTAGCTCCCTGACCATCGGCAAAACACTTTATAACCTCGCCTTGATGTTAAGAATAACATTAAATCCCTTCAAAAACGTAGGAAGAAGTTGAATAAACATCCTTTTATGTTTATCTGTATTTTTATCTTTGATATACAAAATGCACATTTTCTACTACTGCCTTAGTTTCCAAAGCATAACAATAATTATAAGGCATTACTGCCAGTAATATTCAACAAGAAGTAGATAAACAGGTACATTATAAGGTTCATTTATCATTGTCAATTTAAGTAAATACGCTCATAAAGCTCGATCCGTACAGATATATAAGATGGTTTATGAAACTAAATTTGTAATATACATTTTCATATTATGTGTTAAGTAATACAAGTAACGTTAAGTATGAGATAAAAGCACCCAGAATCAACTTCCGGTGCAGAAGTTTAAGTGGCGGCTAAAATAACATGAAATTGTTTTCACTTTAGAGTACAGTTTGAAATTAGAATTCGCGGAGAATTAAAAATTATATTTCATTAAAACTTCTACGGTTTATTAAGGCTGAGTGATATTACTAACATTACGTTTAATGGTAATTTGGAGTATGAATGTTATTTATATACATACTAGAAGTTTTTCACAGCAAATTAACTTATGAAAAAATGTTAAATGTTAATGTTACTATCTACTAAAAAAGCGTTAATTAATTATTAAACCGTGTACACGGAAATAATATTTTAAAACTATTATATTAATAAATATATATTTTAATAATATTTAAGAATACCAAATATCCTATATAATAAAAACAAAACATGATTGATTTCCAAGTAGTATTTTCCTTCGTACAAATGAAGATAATAATGAAAGTGACTATGGTCAGGCAAGGATGTCATGCCTTATAATCTTATAAGGTGTTGGTATATTTAAACACTTCGAAGTTTTTAGTAGCCCTTTTTTACATAAAATTCTCACTCCGCACTATCTTATTATTAATCGCGGTTCAGTGTGCATTTTCATGTAAATGAGACCAATCAAAATACATGCAAAAAATCTTAATGTTTAAAGAACACGACATCGAATCGTACTTAATTAAATTTGTAACTTTCCATAATAAGTGTCACAGTTAATTAAAAATGCTACGATTTTATGTTTATTTACACAGCATTGAGTATTTAACGTATAGAAACCGTAATGTTTATCAAAATATATAGAGTAATTTAAAGCGAATTTTGCTTAAACTCAATTCCCAAATTGGGTACCGACATATTGTAAATATTATATATGCTTGAGAGATCTTATTTCTACGTATTTAATGTTGTTACGTAACCACTTTATTTCCATAAATTTATTTAGTCTAGTATTCTAAGTAAAAATGCATGCATATTTTATTCAATCTCAAATCCTAATATTTGAATGTCGACAGACTTGTAAGTGAGTTTATAAAAATATCTCCATTGCTTGAGAACGTTTTAGCCAAATGTCAATACTACGAAGTCTGTATCGCTAAAGAGCTTTCATTGTTATTTTTACTACAGACAAAAGATCGATATTCTATATTCAAAAGTAATAGTGCGTTTTAATATTCTTTTAATTCAAAATTCAAAATCATTTATTCATGTAGGTAACATAATGTACACTTATTAACGTCAAAAAATAAAAATACATTATATGCTTCTAATTTTACATTTACTGCTTTATTAAATATATATATTTAAGGACGTAACTGATTGGTGATAAATGTTGCAGCCGTTGAATAAATTTATTAAAACACAGCGTGTTTTTTGAGAGTGTTATATACATATACATATACACATATATATATATATATATATAGAACACTCTCAAATAAATCTGAATAAATATGTATATATTATTCAGCGGCTGCAACATTTATCACCAATCAGTTACGTCCTTAAACCCATAAAGACATGGTTAGACTATGATGCCATAATATAACAGTATACTATAAATGAATAGGATTGGACGCCTAAAATTATACATAATAAAGCTGTCATTGTAATACTGATGGCTAACTCGCTACCGGCTACTGAAAGGATCCTTTGACGTTCAACTATTGTTAGTTCAACAATCGACACAGCTTTAACATAGCATATACATTTCAGGCTTTGTTCACGAAATATTAGTGACGTAGCCTTTACAATATGAATTATGGACTGTTTTTAAATTTAACCAAATTCGATAGCAATTACGTACCGTACGTATTTTTCAAGATACCATCTAACGCCCAATAATGAATCCACAATCTCAGATTGACAACAATCTGCGAGCAGACCGTGACAGCCGATCGATCTCCTATCTGCATCTCAATAACCAAAACCTACAAAACATTTTTGGTGACGGATAGAATGCAATCTCTTCGCTCGTTACACTCATATTTGATTATCAATATAAACCAAATAAAGTAAATAAAATCTATGTTTAAAACATATCAAATAGCTTTTAAATTCTTTAAGAAACTGGTGTAAGTTAAAACTTTAAGATTGGATATTGGCACAGTTGAACTGTCATTTTCATACAAAGGTCTATCCACATTCACCGATCCGACCGAACTTTCAACGATGTTTGGATTAAGATGTCTAACTCAGATGGTTAAAAATGGATTCAGATGGGTTATTGGGTTTAGCGTAAATCTACCGCCAGAATGTTATAGCTACGCGTTAGATGTTGTTTTTATCATTATACCATTGAATTTATTTTTTCCAGTAACACTGAAGCACAGTTAGACACTACTGTGTTAAATCCTGTTTATTTCTTTATTTAATACGCATTACGATGTGAATGTTTTGGGAACCTTTTTTATATATAAATTCCTGTGCCAGGGTTCTTAGCTATTCCATAACCAAATTTATACCATAACAACATTAATATAAATGTTTTATACCTTTTAATTATAATTTTAAAACCATTTACAACAATTTCTAATATTTATTCATGTACGAATAATAAGACTATAAAATTTGTTGAATAAACCTACTATCTACTAGTAATAGGTGGAAATATATACTTTAAATATAATATCATGGGAAGTACGTACGCTGTTCTTAGATGAATCACGTATGTATAAGCAAATACTTGTTTAACTCTAGGGATTTCATTAGTGCAAATCACCTTGTTTTCCTTTGAGCCCCCACTCGAGAAAACATAAAGCATCTTCAGACGCATATCATGTGGACCGGTGATAAGTCTGATTGAAAAACTCTTACTTACTTTTAAAGTTTGTGTCTACAACGACAACTTCAAATTTGGTTATAGTTTGTTTGCGTTTCCTTTCTCGAATGGATCAGTCTGGCGAAAAATTAAATGGAATGAAAGGAGATTGATGTCTTTCTCAAATAAGGTTTATTTTGTGGTTCGGTTTATGCAAAGCTATTTCAATAGTTTTATACTTTGAAAGACTGCGGGCGCATGTCGTGCATTTTAACACAGGATAGTTTTTATGTCTTAAAATTATATGGAACTGACTCATACCGAGGTCGCTTGTTATAAACGTAGGCATTTTAAATTATATTTCAAAATGTAGTGATAATATTTTTAATTGACATGCTTGCTTAAAATAATAGGATTAATCAAAATACTACGAATATTGCATTGAGAAAAGCAGAAAAACGAAGTCAAATGAATGAATTATTTTAACTTACAGGATAGGTGTTGATTGTTGATAGATGTATATGGTATATGTTTCTCTTAAAAATATACTGTTATAAATTAACATAGCATACATTCGAATCGTGAGCAAATGTGCAAACCCATAAAGAAAGGTGACTGGTTCCTTTCTTTCATTGTTCGCCTAACTGTCCCAACTTTGCACAGCTCTTGAATATTTCGGAAATAAATGATACTTAGGCAACTCACATAGTCAGATTACCTGTATTCAAGCAGTGTTGGCTGGCTGTGGACCAATGACCTTGATGTCAAAAAAAATTGTGCGCATTTAACACTCGCTCGTACGGAGAAGGATAACATCGTGAAGAAACCGACTTGCCTTAAACCCAAAAAGTGGACGGCGCGTGTCAGGCACAGAAGTAGTCACATGCTTTTCTAATAGAAAAATAACAAATGCAGAATTCCGAGGCCCCTTTTTTGAAATAAATTCAGCGGATAATCGACTTGAGTCCTCTTGGCTAGCAAATAGTTGACCATCAGTGAATATTAATATAAACTTATTCATTGCAAAGTCTCCGGCATTGCTACATTACTATTTTGCTATCAGTATTGTTATTCGAATCAAAAATCATTTCTTCATATGGGTTATATAATGTCCTTATGAACGCCAAAAAAAGAAATATACATTAAATGCTGTTAATTTTACATTAACTGCCGGTTCTCAAATCAAAGGCGTAGAACGGAAGAGAAGAACTGGCAATAAACTCTCCGCCACTCTTTTTAATCGCCAAGTTTTTTCCTTTACACAACGTTTGTAAGGAGCTGCAACCATTACACCATGTTCCATATGACATCTAGTGTAATAAGGAATAATAATATATTCATAGCAACTGGTTAAACTAATTGTATTTTCACTGAACTGAACATAATTATTGAGCTTAGATCAATTGTATCTAGTAATTAGTGTTAAGAGGATAATATGAATCGTCCAATTAGATATAATAAGTTCTGCACAACTTTCAGCGCTGAACGAAGATTGAAAACGGAGTCGTTTGAGTCATTCTAAATAATTTCTCAGACTTGAATTATTAAAGTTATGCAGTTCGCGAAATTCGTTTCAATCAGTATTCAACGGGTAGGGTCCACCTTTCGTTGTGACCTTTTGTGTAATTGTATATCGAATTCTTTAATTGCCACTGTTAAATTCGGACTTAGCTGATGCTAAACTTACGCAATCAAAAGGGTATAGTAAAATATTTACGTGAAGAGAAGCAAAAAATCTGTGTAAGTGAATACGTTGAATTTAGACAATATGTTGAAACACAAAAAAAATAAACAAAAATCACACGCAACTGTTAGTTTCATTTAGTTTTTATTTATTATATATTTTTTCAGCTGATTATTTTATTTTTTAAGGGATTAAATTATGTGGCTGTTTATATTTTATGGTTTACTAAACGTCTAAGAATAAAATAATGTAGAAACATACAAGAGACTATGCGCAAATCAGTATAATTAATACATTTCTATAAATAATACAGCTAAAGAGTCGGTAGAGATTAGATTATGGAAGACTGAAAACGGCTGAAAATCACTGAAACATACATACCAAAAAAGTTAGTAAAACCGAAGAAAATCTTTGCAATAAAATGCCTGTCTTGGTAAGGAAGTTTAGTTTTTTCAGCTATAATTGAATAAATATTGCCTGGCGCTATTTAAGGCTGCGGGCCCATTAAGATTATTATTATAAAACACAATTACCTAGAGATAAAATCATTTCTATTTTTCTGTATTTAGACTTCCTTATGTAAGTTAGAATAACATTTCTTTATTTAAGATATTTAGAACGCACTTACTTGAAACTTAGATAATAACTTATGAATAATTTATAGTAAAAAATATAATCAACCTATCAAATAAAACCTTCTTTTACCCGAGAACAAACTAAAATCCCCGTTATGATATATTAATCTATCATAGATAAACTGATCTGCGGAGACAGGGCGTCTTATGGCATACATTATTATTATCAAAGCAATGTCATATTGTTTAATTTACCTGAAAAAACAATCAATTTCCTTATGTAAGAGATTTTCCGCCACCTTTTCTTTTTAATTCTAAAGAAATCACTGTGATCGCATCTGATTTATCACAAAGACAGGCAGTCTCAAGCGTCTGTCACAAGTATTTGGGACACTCTGACACCCCTACATAGAATAAAAGTCGTAAAACTGTAATACTTCGACCACATATTAGACGTAGCGGATTAGGTTCGATGACAATAATATCGTATGACTTCAAATAGTAGCAGCAAAGAGTTGGCGATTATATCCTTACTAGGATTGCCTGGAAGAGATCACCTATTAGGGATTAAAGCTATTTTTTTTATGTAATATAAAATAATCCAAACTCATATGACTTCAAATAGTAAGTAAGTGTATTAAAATAACTGCAGTTGTTGAAAAAGTCACAGTTATACAATCTATCTTGTATATTCATTGTTTTTTAATTCATTGGTTGATGAGAACGATCGTTTCACAATCCAGGCATGGCATATTATACGGACTTAATGGGTTTTGCCTTTCAGATCTTAATTCAAAGGGCCGGCACGACTTTTCACAGAAAGGCATTAATTGATGGAATAGGTTCACCTTATTGTACGCGTTTCGTGGAGCGAGTGGGATTACCGAAGCTTACTCAAACCAATATAAATATGACATATATAAGTGCATTTCAACGAGAGACTACCCCAGGTACCTATCGTATTTTCGGAACGTTTCGGTGCTGGGACAAACGAAACTAATTAAAAGAGCGTACCATTTTTTAAAAGGCCGGCAATCGCGAGATTTCCATTCACCGGAAGCTGGCGGTATCACATGACATCACTGAGCTTTCATCCCGTGATACTATACAAGATGTTTTTTGTATTACTGTAAAACAGACAACCACGCAAGCGTTTATATCGTTTCTTTACCTTTTTTCTTTTTTTGATGACAACAAATATTCAATTTGTAAAATGAATTCCTTTTTTGTCATTATTCATGATATAAGGGTATGTTTAAACACATGCAGCACAATGCCTCTCCTTTGATAATTCTACCCGCTATCGCCCCGCTTAAGATGTGAGCGGAAGGTGAACTGAACCGAACCATAAACTTCTGTAACTGTGATACCTGTGTGCAGAATTTAAAACATTTTAAAGGGGTTTCCGAATATTAATGTGAATGAATTTATTTTTATTTATATCGATTTTAAAGACGATTGTTGTTCACAAAATCGCTTAAACATGGTTATAGGATATTAAATGTCATAAAAAAATACTTGTTTGACCTATTGAACAAAAATGCGTAAATGATAATCATAATTTACAAAATGTCTCATAACATTATAAGTGCACATAAATATGTATTTCTTAGATCGATGTGACGGAACGCTGAACTTCCTCTCAAAGTGATATTTTTTCATATTAATATTGGCGTATTATATGGAACAGGTAATTTTAATAATTCAATTTCTGCTTCTAAGCGAGCACAGATAATAACATTAGTAGGATAAAGCATTAACAAAGTGCGCCAAAAGCTATGCAAATAAAATCGTTGCATTTGATTCATTGCCTTCCATAAATTACAATTGCCAATAAATTACTAGTACTTACCTATCATTGAAGAGCATTCGGATTTCGACAGACCAAAGCATCATCAAGTAGGAACTTTGCCAACTGTTCCATAGATCATAGATGAATTGATTTATTTACCTTGTTTTAGCGTTTCTTAAACGATTTTGAAAAGGTCTGTTTTGAAAGCGTTTGAATGTGCTTTGAACAGAATATCTAAGCAATTTCGATAAAGACTAACAAAAGTATTCAACAAACTAAACTGTGTTGGTTTTTTAAAGTACTGTCAATTTTTCTACAAAATCCGGTGAAATAAGATTTACATAATGAATTAATTAAAGATTATTATTTATATTAAGGGTTTCAAAAAATAATTTTCGTTTATATATATATATATATATATATGTATTTAGATCGATATATTAATAAATGTAAAGCGGTAAATTAGCTCCGATTTCATTAACATAGAACGAAAGTAACATCTTTTAATATTTCTTTTAAATTATTTTTTTGCGAACTGTGAAAAACCAAAAACGTTTCCAGTTTTATAGCCCAAGATTTCTGCGCGTGCGTCAATTTTCTCAAACCAGTGTCATGTCAAAAAATTAGCGCCAATAAAATGCGTTGCCGTCTTTAAAAACAATTTCGAACCATTAACACGAGCGAGTTTATATTTTATTGCAATTATTGAATTCACTATACACGATAGTACTTATTTTTAATTATTTAATATGAAACAAAGCCGCCGCCGCCGCATTTTGACTTCTTTTTTAAAATTTAATGGCTTATTATGTTGTTTTTCAAGTTGCCGGCTTGCTTTATACAAAAAGTAATGGTTTTATCATTATATTGCGCGGCATATACCTATTAGACCCAAAAATGACTTGCATGTGAGTAGAGTAAGCTGAATTGCATGCATATAAAAGAAAAAAATATGGATAAGAAACAATAATACACGTATATGTATACTAGCTGACCTGGCAAACGTCGTTTTGATAGCCATGTATATCATTTATAATTAAAAAATAGGGGGGATCGTAGAGGGGTGAAAATTAGGGGTTATATGTATTTACTAATGCTGTATCATAAAAAAAAAATTTTTTTATCTAAAATTAATTATGAAAAATAGATGATGTCCGATTCTCAGACCTACAAAATATGCACACAAAATTTCATGAGAATCGGGAAAGCCGTTTCGGAGGAGTTTAACCACAAACACCGCGACACGAGAATTTTATATATAAGATAAGTTGACGTGTTATGTAACGTATACAAACTTCTATGAAAAATCTGAGAGATAATCTGATTTTAAATGTAATAATATAGAATGTTCCAACATTATGATTCGTTGAATGCCACAAGAACAACCTATATACTTTTTACACAAACGAATTACACTTCTAAAATTTAAACCTGTATAGTAAATACCATGTAGCGTTCTTAGATATATAGAGAATTACTTTATCTCAAGCCTCGTTCTATGCAACCGATTTGTAAATTAAAAGAAGCGAACGACTTTATAAATATTAAGAAATCTTAACTAAGCGAGCCAGACACAATATTAATAAACATTAATAGAAAGCGATTTAAAAAAAAGTAAATCCAGGATCATCCCGAGATAACAGAATTGTCGAGAAATTCAATTGTCTGTTAGGTAATGAGGTAACAAAGAAATCTGTGCATGTAATTACTTACAATGAATGACCAGAGGAATTGTACATTGTCTGAAAACTTTGTAAATTCCAAAGTGTAAATATAGCTTCATTCGTCCACTTTCCATTTAACCATCTTGGAATTGATGTTTTCACAATCTGTTATTCACATCGCTAGTTTTAATACTTGTCTTAGTAAATCGTTTTTTGTGTTCTTTGTTTATTTATTTAATATTCATTCAAATAAGTGTGAATTCTTCTTCTTATTAAACTCTAATGCCCGAAAAGATAATATGACATCGGGTCGAGATTAAGAGCTAAGAATATAACTTCCGTATGTCATACTTAGTAACCCGTAATGTTAACGATAAAAACATTTTGATGAATTTGGTCCTAGATAGGATTTGGAAAGAACACAATATTGTTTTTTATTAACATGACTTTTATATATTTAAAGAAAAACACTGTTTTACGGATTGAAGTAATGTATTATTGTAAACTTATAATTATTTAAATATAATTTTAAATTTAACCGACGTTTCGCGTACTTTACAGCGTGCGTGGTCACGGTGACTGCAGACAAAAGGTGTTAAATGACAAAAAAGTATCACAGCTGTAGAAAATGTTGTATTATCTATATTTAGTATCCGGAGTTGGTATATGTAAACCCTACATCTTTTAGTCGATACCAACTCCGGGGAACTTTAAAAGAACACATATATTTTTACTGTCATAGAATTTAATTCTGTTTTCTATAATACAATGAAAATCCACAGATAATCTGTGTACCTTTTCTAAATATTTCCTTCCTAATGCTATGGATTTAGACCCCGACACATAATTGATCACATTTTCCCTAATATACATTTACATAAGCAGCATTTAGTTTACCATTGTATAATGAATAATTCATATTATATTAATACTACTGCAGAATAAATTTTAGAAGGGAAATGGGACTCAATGTCGATTTAATGAATGTACTGGTAATATGAAATAGCTAGCGTTCATTTCGAATACTGTTATTATAGTTTAAACGTGCGTAACGACGTCGTTCTGATTACAGTAATCAATAATTATTGTTGTTGTTACAGATATACTTTTTAAGAATAAATAAAATGTTTAAACTTCAGTATTCGGTAGAGAGGCCGCCCCAAATTGCATAAAATATTAAACTTAAATGCACCCGCTAATAGAACTTGTAATACTGAGCTGTTTTATATTTAAAAATTGTGAATATCATCTTAAAACAAAAATTATGTATACTGAAATATTATATTATTAATTATGTTTGTAATTTTAAATTATATAACATAAATTAATTTTGTTTCAGGAACAGAGCCTTGACGTGAACAGCCTACAGCCACAGATCGAAGTTTAAAAATGTGTTCATCTAATATAAGTGACAATGACTCTTCGTCGGTGTGACAGCTTGCCCACGATACTCCGGGAGGCGTCTGTCCCAAGCCCTGACACTTGTCGACCCTTCGCTAATAAAATATCGGACTCGAACACCGTCCCAAATTTCAGAGGCACGCTTGTGCGAGATGAAGTTATAGCCACTTGGAAATCCCTGCACACCGACATCACAAAAATAAAAAATGGTCATCCAAAAATTGATATACCATCGGATAAAATTATCGAGTCACATCACAAGTTTCCATACAAGAATAGGCTCCGTCGTAAAAAGATTACTTATGGCAATCACATTTCAATTGCGTGTCAAGACGTCGATCGCAGTTCATCATTTCCCTTGGACATGGGGCAAGGGTGTCCAAACCGACGGCCTAGTACCGTACGAAGACGAACTCTACTGGAACGCCTACTCTCCTGGCGGACCCCCGAGTGCGATTGCCAAGGACAGTGCGCATCGAGATCACGTCAATCATATCCTCGCACAGACGTTCAGTGCACGTGTGGTATCAGAAATCAGATCAAGGACAAACAGAGTTTCGCAGAACGCGGCCGCTCGAAAAGTGTTGGTTACGAAGTTACTCGTGAGGTTACACAATTTCGTCGGTTAGTGCAGTGTTTTTATATATAGTGGTGTTGTTTGATTGTTTTTTTAATGAGTGTGGTGGTTTAGGTGCGCTAGTGCGGGTGCAACGGTGGGTGCCGAGACAGCGGCGGCCCTGAGGGCTCGAGCCGCACTCACTCTCGCGAGACGGTACTACCCTGAAGGAGGCTGGGGTTGGACCGTTACGGTCGTTGGTACTATAGTGCAAATACTTTCACATGGTCTGCAACTTGGAGGCGGCACTGGGGCTATTGCCTGTACAGCTGCAGTCAAGTACCGTGTTGCACCAATTTACACGTATGGTGAGTGTTTTATACGTATTTAAAATAATTAATTATATATGTTTGGTATGGTCACTATATATAATTGACTAGCGGAACATTAATTACAGTAAACCGTCGATAATGGCTTTAATAATTTGTTCCATAAATTACGGGCATTATAGCCATAACCCTTTATCATTGAAATCAACACAATAAACTGACACAAAATGTAAAGTTATATAAAGTTACAAACAATAAGGCCATGGCTCAAGCAATAATTCACAAATTCAAAAGCGTCGGCTTATTGAACATTCATTCTTGATCCGGAACATTATTCCGCTACAGTGACTTAAGAAAAACTTATCAATAAGTTTATATAAAAGATATTCTTACCATCACGTCGATTCCTGAATGAATAATTGGTCGTGGATATTCTAATTTGCTTAAGAGATATTGTAACAATGTATGGTCAAATACCAAACAACGTTCATCTAGAAGCACGCTGCCCTTCGATGCTAACATTCCGAGGTGCTAGACAACGAGGTGCGCCATTTAGATCGCCGTTTCTCTTCTCTTCATCGTTCGAAGTGGATCTCCTCTTCCACAACCCTTGACAATTATAATATATGAATTTAAGCGGTGAATAAATTGGCATATCCTGGACAGGCGTACCCTACCTGATGTTATATTAGAACATAAGATCAGGTCCGATTGTAATAAAAAAAAATAAAAAATACATTTTAACTCTTTATCTCTTATTATTCCTTTTCTAAATATAGATCTTACCAAATGGTTTACGGAACTTGATTGAAAGAGAAACCCGTAAATTTATGATGATGTATAACTGCCAGGATTAAGTTTTGTCGACTGACCTTTTTGAGAATATCTCGTAAACAATCAGAATAATTTAATATTAATGAAGGAAGTAGCGTGAAATTTATATACCTAACCAGTGGTGCCAGTCATCTAAATTGTGATATGAAGGATTCCAAAGAATAAATTTAATTGTATTTTTCGATTTAACATATGATATGTAACGTACTACAGATACAGGCTATGATCAAAAGGATTCTTCGAAATGCACTAGATGTTCAGCTAAACATATGGGTATATAGTAACCGGACAACATTCTGAGATCTAATTTAGGCTTTGTTTTATGACAGACTGTTAAGCATGCAGTTTTTATTCTTAATGATAAATTCAGCCGATTTTTTATAATATAATTATATATCATTTTTGGCATAAGAAAACATCGCGACAGAAACAATTATCTAGACTTTTGTAGCGTAGCGTAGCTTGCATTATATAATTGACACAAAATTAACTACGAAAATTAAAAAACGATGCGGACAAATACATCGACGAATGTATACAAAACAGATAATATTTTATCGACAGATTTAAAACGCAATATACGACATGTCAAGCATTTTAATGTGCTTTGGACAGGCATTGTTTTTATGTATCGGATATTTTTACAAGTTTTAATAATAAAGCTTTAATAGAGAATACAAGCTAGTTTTTCTGGACTCGGGGTTCGTCTGATTAATAAAAAATATATAATCTGATTAATAAATAATAAATCAGTTGCGCTGCAACCTCTTTAGGTCCTGGCCTCAGATTTCTGAATCTGTTTCATCATCATTTTTAAATCTAATAGGCAAGTAGGTGATCAGCCTCCAGTGCCTGACACACGTCGCTTTTTGGTTCTAAGACATGTCGATTTCCTCACGATGTTTTTCTTCACCGTTCGAGCAAAAAAAATGCGCACATGGAGAGAAAGTCCATTAGTGCACAGCCCGGGATCGAACCTACGACCTCAGGTATGACAGTCGCACGCTGAAGCCACTAGGCCAACACTGCTCTGCTTTAACCTCGTCTGATTTGAATACCTTTTACATAAAAATCGCGCTTCTGGTCAAACGCAATATGGAAACCACACTTTACCCACTGAAGCACAAGTGTATATTGTTTGAGTAAAAGCTTTGCTATCTTTTTCGTAGCTGTCTTTATAAATACATGGCTTACTAAAACGGTAATTAAACATTAGATTTACATAGTCATATAAGACTGGAGTATTAATCAAATACACAAAGCTTCGTTACTAGACTAGAGAAACACTAAACAAAAAAAACAAACCTGTAATTTGGACTGCTTTTGGCTGAAAAATGTGCAATCCCACTGATGAACTCAAACGGCATTGGCAGTAAAAGTTTCTATAAATAGCTAAAACCTTGCCAAAAACAGTTTACATTAAGCTAGATAACAATTTAAGGGTTAATAAGCACACTGAATGCCTGTTTTTATAAAACACTAGTTCGGATTGTTTGATTGATCTTTGTGTATCTATCCAGTCTACTTTATTTGTATTTGCAACCATTTAATATTTCGAGCCACAAGAGCTACGATAAACGTTGGAAGTATTATAATGTTGTATACAAAATATATACATAATTAGCTTAAATTAATAATGGTAGGGGCCATGATTTTGTGAAATTTTTACAACATAAATATATTGTTTTTCTATAGTACACTGTATTTGAAGGCGATTCCCAAAGTCCTTAGAAAGTTACAGTAAATTCCAAAATTGAATATAATTTTCCAAAAATACAATTTATAATCGAGAATGTCAATCACTCCGCGATCACTGTCAGTATCTTTTTTTACTAACCTACCCTCAACCTTATTGTAATCCTTACTTTGATTCAAAGACGCCCGGAGCGAACTAACTCTTCTTTCTGTCAAAATACAGTCATGTTTCATGTTAATTATATTTAGGCTGACGTCTTCAGAAATTTTGTGCTCTTGTTCTTGATTAAACATTTTGTTTATTTGTCTTCGTCTAAAGATTTATGTTTACTAAGCCGTATAAGCGGCACTTCCCTTAACAACTCAAGTGTGATATAGTACTTATCATTCATAAAAGGTAGAAAAAATGAATTTTTACGCAAAACAAACGAATGCCAACACTTTAGCTTGATTGACGTCGAGACAATATGTAATATTTTTGACTGTTTCAATGTAAACTATATTATTCTTGTTTAAGTTACACATTTTTTTATTATGTCATTTCTATTTCAACTGGAGTAACTTAATATTTATAACGATATAAACAACATTGCCTTGTGATCAATGACTTCTCAAGCAGTTAAAACAAGTGCAACTCTTGCTTTTACGGTGAAGGTATATTGGAAGGAAACCAGTATGTCTGAGATCCGAAACGGGCAATGTGTCAGGTCCTAAAGCCTACATAAATCTGTGTATAGTTTTTCAAAAATCAATCAAAAGAATTACGAGACCATTGAGCTAGATATATAAGCAACAGCAGGACAGATGAATTTTTTACACAAATTGCGTCAAATCTTTAACATTTTGGATTAAAGTCGGTTAATAACAGGAAACATTAGGTGGTATATAAAATATACACTTAGGACACGATTAAGAATATTAAATGAAGCTCTTATATGCCTTTTAAGTACGCTCAACGAGTTACCATACCCATAAGAGAACTATTAATACACGTTATAATAACAATTAATACAAATAAGTCATGTATCATTCACTTGCATTAATTTGTGAAGTAATTGATACAAGTAATGATAGTTATTAAGCGTCTATAGAAAAACCAGAACCTAGTTTGAATAAATTACTTGACACACTTTTGAATTTACATGTTTGACATTAATGGCGGCTGTGATTAGACTACTTACATAGTCAATCAGATCACATATTAGGATTTACGATGATATAATACGAATAATTAATTTTATATGGAAATTCATTATTTTTCTACCACTTGAAGTAATAAAAGAACAGGATTATATTGTTGTGACACTTATCATATTATATATGATAATTATGACAACAACATATATTGATATATATTGCTGTAGTAGAAATAGATAGGCAAAAGAAAAAGCTATAACTTAAAAATCATCATTGACTAATACTAAAGGAGGTAGTTCTTCTTCGAAGGATTCTGGGATATACTTAGATAACTCTGCGGTCCAACAAGACATTGACAATAAACAACATTTCAAAATACATCAGGACTATAGATATATTATTTTACTTTTTGACTTTTACGTATTATCGCGTGGTTTCCATAAACAAAATCCTTACAATAATAGTTAATGTATATTTAAATATATTAGATTAGCCGCGAATAGGTAATCAACATAATGATATGGCTGCCTCGCTTCCGTTCACGGTGTAGACGGTAGACCTTCACCCCTTATATATCACCGCATAAAATATTCCAAAAACCTTTTCTATACATATATCTAATCAATCATAATTATAATTCTTGACCTAGCCTAACATCCAGCCAGCACATCACCATCTCATACAGAGGTTCGAGGCCAATGAATGCAAGAAAAATTATAAAGTGTAACAATGCAATAAATTTTGTAATTGTAAGTGGAAATTTAGTAAGATTTATTTGTTTAGTTCAGGTCTGAGCTTATTATATTTGAACTCAAAAATGTCTTTATTCATATAGGGAAACATGTACAATTATGAACGTCAAAAAAAACAAATTAAATTAATTGTAAATTTACATTTACAACCAGTTCGCAAGTCAAGAGCGTAGAGCGGGTAAGAAGAACTGGCAAGAAACTTTCCGCCACTCTTTTCAATCGCCAAGTTTTTAATACAAATTGTTTGAATTGGAGCAAATCAATCCCAAGGATTAGGATCATTTATTAATTAATTTACTTTTAACAAGGGCTTTGAATTTATTAAGTGATAGTTCTCTAATTTCTAAAATAACTACAGGTACTTGAAAATTTTATAGGTTGTTTAAAGTGTAGAGTAAACCTACATCTCGATGATGGACTAAAGCGTTGAAAATAAACGGGTTATATCCAAGATCCCTGAGTCATGATTACGTCAGATCTCTTCATCTATTAAATCCCCAGTAATATATAGATTATTCATGGAATGAAATAGCACAATTTCAAGTTATGATTTTATAAATTCTCTCTCTCTCTCTATAGACTTTGAGACCAACAGCGAGCTGTTTAGCAAACAATAAAAAACAAACGAAGTGAGAATATACGCGAGAGAACGAATATGATCGAAGTAGATTATGTTTCGCGCTATATACTTGAATTGAAAGAAGCGCCTTTAAGACTATGCTGGATAACAATTGTCACTACTCGTGACTAAACCTATATACATTGGACTAATGTCAATGACCTGCATTACAGTAACAGATTTAACGTGGTGAGGTACACTTTAAAATAATTCATTATATAATTGTCTACAAGTCAATCGTTGGCCAGTACGTTGTTGAAGGTAGCGCAAGAATAATCTGGCCCTAAGACTAAAAAATTTAAAAGAAGGAAAGTTCCAGAAATCTTTGCTTACTGCACGCTTGTACCACTAAACACAATTGATGTATCATTTCACTTTGCCAACGTATCTAATATGCGATTTACGAAGATGAAATTCATTTGTTTTCTATAAATAGACATCCTTCAGAATAGAATAGAATAGATAAGTTATTTTTATTTTAATTTTGCGAATAAAAGTCGGAAGTATAATTTTAGGAGATACTTTCCATATCTAAACAAACTTGGGTATGTTTTGATAGGCTGATGGATGTTTGATGGTTTTCGGGACTATTTACTTGGATTATAAATTGACATTGTGGATGTGTAACGTTTAATTACACGAACACAAACAATAGTTTATAGTAGAAATCACAGTGTAATCGACTTTTCATTTCCAGTGTAATGTCAACAAACGATTAATTAAATTCTAAAGTTCGTAGAAATTGGTAGCTTATGTATTGGATAGTAGTCCTATAATTAGTAATTTATTTCACGTGAAATTTCAAAGAACTAACTTTTACAGTTTTGGGAACGCGGTGGTATGACAAGCCAAATAACATTATATAAAGCAACTAATTATTGCTCCCCGGCTTAATAAAATATGGTAAGTAATTGAGTGGACTAGAGAATAGAGATGCTGTTGATCAACCAAAATCGAATCATATCATATTTCTTCTTTAAATGCGCACATCCTGAACAGTCAGGACGTAGGACGAAGAAGGATAGAAGAATAGAAGGTTCAGTAAGTCTGAGGAAGCGAAACTGTCTCTTGTATCAAAAATTTGAGGATTAAAAAAAAAAGGATACTAGTTGTTCGTCTTGATTCACTGGGTTATAAATGTAATATTAGATATATCTTCTCGATTCAAACCTTAAATACATAACAAATTTACCAGTTATGAAAACCATTTCTAAAAATAATAGGTCAAACCATTTCCCACTTATAAGTGATCAACTTTGTTTTATATATTACGATGAGTTTAGTAACAATAATAGAGACAAAAACCTTAGAAACGTGTTTAGATAACATATTTTCTCTCATATAATGTTCTCACTAGAACACTATATGAGAGAAAAGTAACAGATTGAGAGACATAAATCAATGTAACATATTGAGAAAGGAGACTGATACTTGAATACAAATATGGGCTCAACATGTAAAAAAGTGGAGATGGTACCAAAACCTTCACAGTAAAAAAAGGTTTTCTGAAAAGGCCTTTCCATCTGAGAACAAAGTTATAAATGAATAAGCGCAATAAAACTACCAAGTACCAAAAATAACTATCAAATATTTTGTTCTTATCACTAATAGTTGTAGAATTATGTAACCAAACTTTTTCTTTTTTTGGTCTTGTACAGAACCTGATGTAATACATTTATTTGTCTTTTATAGCTGTCACACTAAATTATTTATATGACAAAATAAATGTGCTGATACTGTACTGACGTGTACTAAGGCAAAATACAATAACAATTGGTTAATGTCACTTCCTTATATTTGTTTATTGACTGCCGCCCAGTTATATAAGCTAATATATTTCAATAAAAGTACCTTTGAAAGCAGTCCAGACATTTTTGAGGAGTTTTGTTGTCCTTTATAAGTTATTTAAGAGCAAAGTTAGCCCAGTGGCTTCAGCTTGCGACTCTCAACCCTGAGTTCATAGGTTCGAACCTGTGCACCAACGGACTTTCCATGTGCACGCTTAGTAGTTTAGTACTCGCTCGTTCGGTGAAGGAAAACATCTCAAGGCATGTTTTAGAACCAAAAATTAGTCGTCGTGTGTCAGGCACAGAAGGCTGTTCACCTACATACATATCAAAAATATTTCTATATATATCACGAAAGAGATGCAGAAATCTTAGGCAGTGGCAGTTCAGTGTAACTACAACCTTTTATCGTTGTAGTAGGTAAGTATTTGTGATGTGTTTCACTTATTTTCAAGTATTTAGTTAATATACCAGTATAGGATATATGCAGCTAGTTTGGCTATAAAATTAAGCAAAAAATAATATTATAGTAATAATGAGTATTACTAAATCATAAATCTTGCATTGAATTTTTATTCACTATTTTTTAAAAAGGCATAAATATTTCTATAATAATTTATAGTAAAATATATAAAAACTACAGCAATGTTTATTAATCCCGTTTTTAAAGTATCTACTACAAAAATATCTTTTACGTATTCAATAACATTAATAGTAAAATGTTACGAGAAGAAAAAGGTCATTTTCTATTTTAAACAGATGTTCACGTAATAATGTGGTATTCACAGGCTGTTATGCACCATTTCGCACGACATTTTACATTCTGAGCAGGTGTTCCTACGTGATTATTCGATGAATAAGCTGTATTTAGGAGATAAGGTATAGAGTCATGTAAATGCTCTTTCTAAATGGTTCTTCTTAATTATGTCAGAGAAGATAATTGCCCATGCTGACAATACGGATCCTGACGTTTTTGTTTGCAAGTTCAATGTTAATTTATATATATCCGTTGCGCTGATGTCGAATCCTTGGGATATAACGGGGCTTCAAGTAGTAATAATAATAATAATAATAATATTAATATCAAGTAGTGTATGAAGAAAGTCGAAAACTAAATTTGTATGAAAATGACAGTTCGTGTTCCAGAAGTTCAAATTTTCATACAAATTCAGTTTTAGACTTTCTACATACACTACTGTTAAGGCATCCTGAGCCCACCGGGAACAAAAATTCATGATTGAAATTAGGATATAGATATCGCTATTGGAAGTGGGGGAAAGTATTGCATGTACTTTTAGTTAGAAAATTCATAGAGAATTGCTTTAGTGCATCTATTTATACTATATATATATAATATAACATATTTGCCGGAGTTCATAGTAAAATGCGAAAGAGACACCGAGCGCCTCTGAGATACTCGTGTTGGAATTATCCTTAGTAGAATTATTCCTGTCGTATACCCCTATAGTTTTGAGTGGTAGAAATGAGTCTTGACTAAATAAATTTTCTTTTGTATGCCAATATTGTTACAGAATAACAGAACCTTGCATTAATGCCACCGCAATTAGGGGTCTAGCAACTGAACCGTAAGAGAAGTCGAAACAATAATTTGCCGTATTATCCTCTGATTACGAAAGCACATGGAAAATGCTCCACGTAATTTGATCCTGTTTTCGGTGTTCCATTTGCCGCAACATCATGGTATATATATAGTATAAATATATAGGTAAAGATATAAAGCGTGAACGCGTCTCGCTGTTTTTTATTTCATTAGTACATACTATAAATTTATGCACAAGATATATATGTTGTAGCCAACTAGCATTTTTTAAACTATCATTTTAAGTAAACGGCGCCGTTTAACCGGCGGCCTGAAATACATTCAGCCGTAGCGTTAGTAATAAGAAGTAATTAAAATAAACAACACTTTTTTAACGGATTAAAATTTATTATTCTTCTTCTTCTTCTTCAAGTGCCACTCCATTAAACTTATAATTATTTAAACATAATTGGAATTTAACCGTGAGCAATTTCTGCAGAAACCCTACATCTTTTAGTCGATATCAACTCCGGGGAAATAAATACAGATAATACAACATTTTCTACAGCTGTGATACTTTTTGACATTTAACACCTTTGTCTTCAGTCACCGTGACCACGCACGCGAAACGTTTACAATAATACATAACTTTAATCCGTTAAAAAAGTGTTTTCTTTAAATGTGTAAAAGTTTTGTTAATAAAAGACAATACTAATAATAAGTAATATATAAATAATACGTTTTAATCTAATTCTTTTATAATAACTTACCTAGGTCACATTGTCAGTTATTGAGATATTAAACAAAGTAACAGAGTACCTGATTCTATCCTTTAATACTTTGTAGAGTTACCGCAACACCACACCGTACAACTTCAATTCGCATAAATAACTTTGTTTCCTTGTACTCCACATGTTCTCTTGAAAACTTGTTTGATACCATTTCACAAAATATTCATACACAAAAGTTTTACAGCAACCTTCGCAGGTTACGACGCTAACGGTTACAAAAGTGATTAAATATTAATTATAATGATTTTAAGATTAGTTGCCCGAAAATAATACAGTGATCCCTACGAAATTATGTAATTAATTTAACTAAATGCTAATGTACACCTTTCGCCAAATAATAATTACCCACTCCTCAAAGACAATTTAATTAAGTCTTCAGTGTTACTAGAATCATAATTTCTGTTGAATAGATCAATTTCAATTGAAAAGGAATTGAGTTATATTCTTCGTTATTGTAGTTTATAGTATAAACTTAAGATGTATTATGGACGAAGAGAACAACCATATAAAACAAACAAAACAAAATATCTTCATTCATCTAGATAAAGAAGTACACTTATGAAATTTAAAATACTAAAATTAATTGTTAATTCACATTTACTACCAGTTCGCAAGTCAAGGGCGTAGAGCGGGCAAGAAGAACTGGCAAGAAACTTTCCGCCACTCTTTTCAATCGCCAAGTTTTTAATAAAAATTGTTTGAACTGTAGCAAAACAATCCAAAGGATTAGGATCCAGAGATCCAGTATAGAAGAACTAATTGTACCATTTTGAGGTAAATAGGAAGTGCATCGAGGGATTTTCCTTCAGTTTCTGAAACCAACACAACGCCACCAATCACCTATTTTTGAATCGAAAATCGAAAACGCGTGCGGCTAAGGGCTTATAAAGAGATTAATAAGGTAGTCAAGTGTCCATCGCATGCCTCGTTATAAGAGACCAAACACAGATAAAGCAATATCTAAAATATGCCTATTTAAAAATATTTATTGCTTTGACAATTGACATACTTAGCGCTTCTGGGTCATTCATTTTGCGGTATTCATTAGAGTGATCTCATATAGGAGGAACTTCAATATTTGCAGTAAAGCAGTCACAAGATGAAATTAAAATTAATACGAGATTATTACTTTTATTATCACATTAGAAATTATACTATGATTATCTTTATCAATATAAATTACAGCCTTAAATGGTACGAAATATAAAACAATATTGTTTTAGGCCCATCCCTAAAGGGTCCTTTCAGGACGTAAAATTTAAACAACACTTAATAGTACGTTAAAGATTTTTTAATATAGTAGCGGATTTATCAAATTTCTTTAAAACTTTAGAAATCTATTTTTTAACGGTTTATATGAGCTTCATTTAGTCATCAGCTATGCTACAGCCGTCTAATGAAAGTATTGACTTTCAGGATTATTACATAAGTAAAAACAGTGAAACAATATTAAAATTTTATAATAAATGAATCCCGACTGTTTAAAAAGATAACAACTGCTTTCAGCTTAATTCGGCTTTTGATTTAAATTCCGTTTTTAAAACACCACTTTCATTTGTTCGACTCAGCCGTAGTAACAATTTTACTGTAGGCAATTTTCCGTTCCTATATACAATAAACATATATGAATACTTATTGCCATATGTAAAACCCTTCGCGATTACTTATATACAAAATATACATTTTTTAATGAGTTTTGGATATAAATATTTTATACAAAACTCATTAAAAATAAGAGATTCGTAGCCAAAGGTGTATAAATATCTTGAACACCGTTGGCTAGTTCTAAATATCTTTTAATTTGATGCCGGAACGAGCTGAGAAAAACTCCAATCTCTAGACATTGTACTCCTGTGGAATACAAATGCGCCTCTTTATAGACGGAACAGGAACAAACCCTTATCACCATTATCTCTTTATTAGAATACAAATTAATAGAATGTATTTTGATACGAATGTCTACAAGCATGTCATGTAATATATCGAACTTAGCGTTTGACAACTGTAGCTATTTTTGCGTCAAAGGCATGTTGGTTTCCTCATAATAATGTTCACCGTACGAGCGACTGTTAAATTTGCACAAAGAAAGAAAAGTCTATCGGTGCAGAGGCGTAATTTGAGCGCACAATCTCTAGGTCGCACGCAAAAGCCAACACAGTGCAGATTTTTCCGAATGAACCATTATATTAATTTGCACAGACTTATTCAGAAGTTTTGTCTTGGTGTATATGTATTAAAATAATATATATGTATTACGCTACACTGAAGTCATTGAGCTTGTGTATAGCTCAGTCATCGTGCTTTACATCCCTGAAACGGTTTACAAGGCAAAAAGTGAGATTCGTACCCTTGAATATGTCCCAGTCTGGTTTGGTTAAGTTAAATAATTATTTTAGAAGTTTCCTATCAATCAATATCAAATAAAATTGTACTTTTAATTTACGTCGTCTTATAACGGACGACTAATTTATGTTGTCTATTTTTAACTGGGAACTATTCGTTTTGAATTACTCAAACAAATACCAAACAAAATAATTAAATTTACAAAAATTAAACGGAAATCGAAAATCGATTCCTTGTGTTAACATTAACTAAAGATCTATCCTATACGTCCAGTATCACATTGTACAGATTCGATTTTACCTGAAAATCTTCTTTTCATACCAATTCAAACTTAATTAAATTAAAGCAATCTTTTCTCGTTGTCCTGAAGATACGTAAGTAGTCCCAACGGCTAGGCAATGAATATTCACGTTAAAATTAATTTTGTAGCACACGAACCCTATCTAAGCGTCCGATGACTGGTCTTTAGTGATAAATGATGGTCTGCGATTAGCTCGCCGCACTAATATTCGCTAATGGACGATGTAGCAACCAACTATAGGTGTGCTTCTAAATGGAGCTTTCAATCTGTTCATTGTGCTATGAATATATGTAATAAAAATGAAAATACGTATGTCTACTAAAACACAATTTACAGAAAACATATCCCCGTTAATTTCTTGTTCTGTTTCTTTTCACACGGTTTTTACGATTTGTTTGATATACTGGTGTATATGCACCGTTTGGAATATTTAATAACGTACATATAAATATTGTGTTGTAATTCAACGGAAAATAACCATACAGCGGCCCTACAGATACTGATATGATAATTATAAAAGAAAAATTATCACTAAAACAGATACAGGGCCAATACAGTGTAGGAGGATCGGTGATTTTACGCATTAAATAGCAAATTAAATAGTACTTATCCCCTCAGTTACTTCAAGTATCGTCTTTACTTGCTCTTTATATTGGCAATTTGGGAGAAAATAGCGCTAAAACGTCTGGGTTTCAGATTTCTGTATCTGTTTCGTGACATTTGTTTTTTATAATAATCAAGTGAGTTTCCGATGATCGCCATGTTTTTCTTTACCGTACGGGCGCGTGGTAAATGTGCACGCAGACACAGGGATGATAGTATGGATATGAAGACATTAGGGCCAACACAGCTCTCTAATAAGCATCGTATAAAAAACTTCTACATAAAATAGCGTGTTGCTATATGCGTAGCTATCTCAACTTGATCTTACCTCAACTTAACATCCTACTTAGTTTGGCGTTGGGCCAGATAACTTATCAACTCCAAGCAATCCGCTGCTTTTTGTCTATACTCAGCTAATCGGTTTCTAAAGCTGGTAAATGGAGCATATTAAAATATTACATGATCAAGACTCTATCATCTGTTAACTCGGTAGACATTAAGGACAAACAAGTAATCAGCGGAAGTGTTTTTGCATTGATATGTTTTGCTTAGCACCCAAACCCGTAACGTAACGTCAATCGCCACGTTATCAAAAACGTATTAGTAGTATAAATCCTACAAAGTCGTTACTTAATGAGACTTTAAAAACAAATAAAACTCAATCATTTTTAACGCATTTACGACTAGTAACCCAATAACATTGCTTTTTTTTTTAAATAATGCCGTGAGTTTTTTTCGCCGACTTTTTCTCTCGGCCAACACCCTCTGTCTTCTTTGCCGATGTGTAGGGATGCCAACAGGTTCGAATTTAATGACGTGGAATAAGTGATACCATGATGATCTTATATTCCAAAATAAACGTATTTTATTTTAAATAAACGTATTTTTATTATAACAATACTCTATTCCATATAAGTAACAATAATTATTTATAAAAATAGCGAATATAGGATTCGCTTATGTCAAAACAATTTTTGCCGTATAAAAATAAAATCTAAGGAAATATAATAATCATATCCCAATTTATGACGAGTATTGAAATGTAATGAGGGAACGATTGAAATAAAACCGTAATTTCTGAAAGACAGCGTATCCAACATTTGCAAGTGTAATTTATTATCAACAAACAGCGAAGTAAAACATGCTTATGTGCTGCCTAATTCATAATATCAACAACATATGTTCGTATAGAGGTATTTTATTATAAATATAACGTGTTTATTTTGTTTCCGATTTTCTTAGTGTCGGAAAACTACGTTTTCCTTCGATCAACACCTCTTAACCACAAGTGAATTTGTGCAATTAAGGGTTATTTAATAAATATTTTATCATACAATTGTTCCTGCGACGTTACGCAGAAACTGGAAAACGTAACATAATTAGACGACAGTCTGTTTCTTCGTATGTAGAGACTCGAGGATTATAATGATAGTCCATAGTTACTACTGCTTTATTTTCTTTTTTGAATATTGTTATTATTATTTTGTGTGTTTCTGTGTGTGTGTGCTTCTGATTTTATTATAATGATAGTATTATATTTGATATATTATTATTTTGTGTGTTTCCGTGTGTCTGTCATAGATAACTTAATTATTAAAATCCGTTCCGTTCGAAACATACATGTGAGCTGGTCAAGTAATGCGATATTGTTTTTTCTTTTGTATAGATTAATGTAAAACTTTTTTACAACGTACCATTTACACGTAATCTGAGATGATCCTCTGAAGACCGCTATAAATTTCACCAGCTAAGGTCACTCTTATTTTTTGACATTCCATGTTTTGTGTCCATTCCTCGAAATTTATTATCCTGTAACTGGACCTCGCTTTTCTCGTTTTATTATTCATAGATCTATCTTATATTTAAAAGATTTATTCATACAGGAATGACACGTATTCTGATAAGACTTTTTACATAAGAACGTTTTATAAGAATTTATCGCAAAAGTAAAATAATTAAAAATATTAGCAGAATATTTTATCTAAAAATAGTAAAATTAATTCTTTATATTTTTATTATTTTTACTTAGATTTTAAAATGCAAGTTGTTATTATCCCTTTTCCAATGACACTGCAACTTGGATATAGAATATTCAAATAGAATATCAATACGTGATCAAAAAATGCTCATTAATTTCGCGTCGTTTATGTCAAGGTATTTCACCAAATGCCTACATAATACTTAGCTGAAGGACGCTTTAACGCGTTATCCTTGAAATAAAATGGAGCGGGTTTAGGCCATTTTCGACCTCATAAATAGTGTTTACTAGCCTATAACATGGTCCAGCCTCAGTGTAACATTCTGGCGACACACCCTAATAGGTGCCTTCATATATGACCTTTGAGTTTTATTATTTCACCTCCACTGAGGTATTTATAAATTCTCGATAAAACGTTATTTCTTCAGGAATGTTGTAGGGATCGAAACGATAAGATACCGAGCGTCATTAAACATAAAATTCCATACGAGATTTATTCGAATAAAGAATGGTATTGAATACAATACAATACATTTCATTACAATAAATATTAGCTATATTAAATGTTCATTGTTTTTTATAAAGAATCTAGTTAAGTAATACAAATTAGATATAATATTATGTTTAATTAACAAGCTTACAAGAACTATGATGACTGTATAAATAAAATGTTATTACCATCTTTATTCCGACATTTAAAAAAGGCATACATTTGGGTCTGCTGTCTTCCGCCCTGCACCTGTGGGTGGCGGCGAGAGCCCCGTTACGCCCGTGGGCTTGCGGGGGTGTCAGTTTCACGCCCACCTCAACGGCGTGGCGGCCGTTTTGGCGGGCCTGGAATGGGCCTGAGCCTCTTGGTGGCTGGTGCTGTGGAGTGTCTTCGCTCTAGCAGCACTCGTTGTTGTGTGTCGGTGGGGTTGGGGAGCCCCCTCCCCCGCTCTTATATTACATTCGGCTAAACTAAACAATGTATTAAAATCTGTACAAGCGCCATCTTTGTTCAGCGTTTGAAACCAATTTCTCCAAAGCATTATATTCTTCTAAAGTTTACATAAAATAAATGTAGATGGCATTACATGAGTACTTCATTACACTTATTAAATACTAGATGGCGCTGATAAACGATTTGAAACTGAAAGATTGTGATATAGATTTTTCTTCATATTAGTTTCTTTTGCGTTGCATAACGAAAATTATATGCCGAGTTCCATCAGAACTTTACAGTAAAGATTTATAAAAAAACGCGACTGTTTAATTATTCGTTAAAAGTATTTTACAATAAGTAATTTTAATAGGAATAACTTAAAACAACTTACTTACCTTAACACACTTGACCAAAGAAAAATACATTGAACTAATAATACACGCTATCCGGAACATACAAAATTGAAGTCATTAATTAATAACTACAACAAAACACCTTATCAACTATAAACAGATCATAAACACTACTTCGTTTATTTAATGCCTGCCTAGAAGTTCCATATTTAAAAATGCTAAATGTCTTCTAAAATAACTAACGAAGATATATATTGTCTTTATGTCCTCACGTTAGTAAATATCAATCGATATCTAATCCCTTGCAATGGAATTAGATATCGATTCGCTTCGTTTCGAAAAATCGCAATAAACCATACACATACAGTAATTTAGAGGTTTTACTATCAGTCTGATCTCATAAATCACGATTTAATCCGAGGGTAATAACAAAAGTGATTATTCAGATAAAAATATATCCTTATAACTTTGTTTTGTTTCCGACGAGTACGGCCTATTTTTCTCAACAACAGGTGCCTCTGTCTATATACGAATAATATATCTTCCTTGTAACCTTCTTATCTTAATTATATGATGACTGCGCTAAAACTTAAAAGCAATATAAAAAATGAAAACAAGATTTATTTAGGAAAATTATGACATAATTATGCGAGGATATAAATCTTGGTCCAGACTAATGTTGACTAAAATAAAAGTTATTAGAAATTTTTAAATAATTCTCAATTCTTTTTTCGGCCCATATATTTCTACTCAATTTTAGGATTTCAAGCATGTCCACAATGTTTCTAAGCCACCTTAGGGAACAGCCTAACTTCAATAATATCGGTTAAGCAGCTTTTGAAATATATGTCAAGAGAAGACGTGAATAATATATATATATATATATATATATATATATATATATATATATATATATATATATATACGATATGTTCCTTCACCGTAAGAGCGAGTGTCAGATCAGCACATAGCTATAGAAAGTCCGAAAATAAATATGTTATTTACATATCAGTATTATTCACGGTTTCATTTATCAAATTAATGAGAACAAATATAATATTTTTTTCGCAATGTAACTTGAAAACACCAGCGTCGTGTTGTATTGGAGACACCGCTACGTTTTTATGGTCACTAACAACGTTAACCTCATCTAACCTCGTCCCAGTCAACTTTGGAAGCTCGCAAACACGGAAGCGATAACTATAAACAAGCGACAAAAACCCGTTCAAAGCTTCCTGGCGGGACGGGATTGGGACAATCCCAACCCAACTCGGTCAGTTGGACACAGATAAATTTCAATTCGTACACGTTCTGTTTACAACTTCACTTGAGTAGCCATTCATAGATTTTTGCTATACAATATTTGCATGTATTTATAGTAAATCAACATAATTTATAAAATGAATTATCCTCCATTTCTATGTCTATAATATCTATGTGGATGTGAAATAGAAATACATAATACGTAATTATTTTACTAGCTTTTATATTTTATGTAATAGAGGTACCCTTGTGGTAATAAAACGCTCGTTCAAACATACACTAAAAACAAGCATCTCAATTATACAATGATTAGAGCAAGTATGTACTAAATTAAAACTAAAGGACAAGAAAAGAACAGAAATAGGAAAGAACAAATATTATTGATACACTATCACCATTGCAAAACCTCAAGTGGAATTGAGCGGGTCGCTCAAACAATAATGGACAAACGGGGTAATACGGTGCAGAAGCCCAGGAGGGAATATAAAGAGAAGTCATCTTCGGTGGGCTTAAAGAAGTTGCTGGAGAAGATTAGCAGAAAAATGCTTAAGAGTGAGATGAAGCCATGAATGAATCTCTTAATAATATATTTTAGTAATTATTTTTTATGCTTAGTTTTTATCATATATTACAGTATGTCCTACAGGATGTCACGTTTATTATATTAGGTTATATCAAAGTTAATGAGCACTTTATTTCTTTAATATTTTTTACATCAGGACACCTAGACCGAATTAATTTGCTTAATTAAAATTATTATTTTAGGCAAGAATTATTAATCAAACTCGGTGTTACTTTTAAGCAATTTTATACGCATTTTTATCATAATTTGATCTCGAATATGTTAACAACATTGCATACAGGCATCGGTTTTTATATATGTATAGATTTTACTATTTATCAAATAAAGACACTCGTGGTCGGGCAACGAACCCTTTTTTAATACATTTTCGCAAGTTTTTGTATCGTCAGCGAGATAACGAGCCGTTTGGGTTCGTACCCAAAGAAGCTCACTTCTTTTAGCATAATTTGTTGCTACTTTAAAACAAGAAAACATCGCCTGGCGTAGACTGAGTCATGTCTATCAACGACTGCTGACAGCGATATATTCATTTATCTTTTGTCTTGTACGTCTGGGATAAGAAGCAATTACGAACGCTATTGCGCTGTTTTGAGTGGTTGTGTGTATTAATTTGTAGATTCGGTATCTTTTAGACTGACAATAAATATTAATAAATATTTGCAGAGCAAATGTAACTCACCGACATTACTAAAGCGTGTATTATAACAATGCATTTAAATCATCAACAAATTTTGGTAGGTTCCATTGTTCGAAATTCAAATTACTTCCACCAAGTAGTGTTAGTAACGAAACAATCAATCTTGTCATTGTTTCTATACAATTAATTAATAACCTGATTCACTTCATATTCAGATTTAACATACACTGATCACAAAGTATAATGCGTAGACTTTAGAAGAAGATATTTTATATGCCACGAAATTGATTTACACAATATTTTTTCCATATGTACTTACCGCCGATTACACCTAACAAAGAGATCTAAGAACTGACCTATTTTTTTTAAACCGAAACCATCATGGTGAAAGTCATGCATGTGGATAAAACCAGAGACTATGTCAGGACCGTAGCAAGTGGAGAAAATATAAAAAAAATAAAAAATTAAGTAATTGTATTTTTTACTACCAACCAACGGCTCGCGTTACTCATGGGGCCTTGCTATATTGCGTTCCATGTACTGCCAAAATATTTTCCAATCAGCATAGACTTCAACACAACAAAAACTTCAGCTTGCACTATATAAGACCTTGAAAAGCCTACTTTTACTCCGTCTTTATATCCACCATCTCATTCAGGATAATTTAATATGTAGGACAATATTTATCGAGCTTGTAGGTTTAGTAAACGTCTCGCATGCACGTTATCAAGCTCGAACTGTTTATGATCTTACGGTATCTTACTTAAGCCCTCGCTTGCCTTATATTGCTAAAAATGCCACACGCAAGCGTAATAATGCGGAATTTAATGTATTGCCAGCTGCCCACTGAAGTATTTTCGAACCAATTCGACTTAGAGTCCTTCAAGAAAAGAGCGTACCGATTCTTAAAAGGCCGGCAGCGCGCTTGCGAGCGTTCTGGCAGTGCGAGTGTCCATGGGCGGCGGTGTCACTTAACATCAGGTGAGCCTCCTGCCAAAAAAAGTTTTGCTACTATTAAACATAATATTATAGTCGTCTTTGATTGGGCTGGGCCCAATTAAAAAATGGTTTTCTTTAATTCTAACCTCAGATTTTCAAACGAGCAAATATATTAGATTATTAATATATTTCAAACACTACTACACTAAGTTTAAGATTTTTCCAAATTATTAAACTATTATTTATCGTATCGCAACGTATTTCCGAAGTAATTCGACTTTAATCAATTCTTAAAAGGCCAGAAACGCACTCACGAGCCATTATTGTAGTGTCGGCAGTATCACTTTACACATAACGGATTATAAAAAATAGAATTATATTTTTGCTCATTCAGTCGGGCTTCAACCGCGCGGCTGTGCACTTAATTATTTTTGCCTATATACGATGACAGAAATATCACCAAAAAACATCCTGAAACCGACATTACAACGATTCAATTCCTTTTGAAAAAATTGAAAATGAAATAATTTAAAGTGTAGGTATATATTTATTATTAATAGGTATATACAAGGGGTATGTTGATCCTAATGTGCTATAGATTATAAGTCCGTGTTAAAATAAATGTATGCCGGTCTTAGCCTATGCATTTATTTATTTATTTGTATACAGCATACATGCCAAACAATAATTATAATACTAACAACGACTTAATCGCACCCATTTGTGTGTCATGCCTATTTTGCTGATTATCGGAATTCAATCCTTAATTTATTAAAAAAAAATTTCGTTCTTTAGTCATTCAGTTGTAGACTTTGTTCGCCGCAATGTAAATAAAATAATATACGATTATCTTCTTCAAGCTTACCATAAGTCGTGTACAACAATACTGAATTATCTAGACAAGTGCGTCCAGGCGATTACTAAAACACATTATTCTTTGTAAGTAATGGTCAGAGGTGGCCGAAAAACTCGAGTTGTTTGTTGGAATTGAGGGATTAACATTTTGAATTATATGAAGAAAGTCTGCAGTTGAGTGGTCTAGCTGCGGTCACTTCATTTAAAGACTTGCCATTTCTCACATATTACAAATTCACACAAATGATAGAAAGTATTCTTTTGTCTAGTGTACGTCAGTTTTACTCTTGTTAATTTGCTTGTAGAAAACAAAGCAGAGTTAGTCCACTGGCTTAACGGTGCGACCTTTAACTGATTTGAACTGGATTTGTTTTACGGCTCTTGTTATAAACTGTCAAACATGACACACGTTAAAATATTTTCAATCAAATACTTATGATAATAATAGAAAATGACATGAGAACTTCAGAAGACTCAGCGCTAACTATATCCATGCCAGATCCCTAATCGGCACCACATCACAACTTCCGAGGGGAATATTGTATCGAAGAAATTGCATAGGTATGGTTGTGCACCAATTTAGTTTCTATGTATGCAATTAGCACATGCTCCTACCGCGAAGGCAAGAGTCGTGAGGAAACCATCATGTCTCAAACACAAAAATCGACTCCTGTTAGATACAGCTGATCACCTACTGGTCAATAAAATATATGTGAGAAATTGATGCAATTTGTGGTCAAGGCAATTCTATGGTTGTAGCGCCGTTATACGTTCGTAGCGAATTGTTATGTAGTCGATCATTCCTTCATACAAGGACTATTTAAAGCAAAATAAAAATGTTATTCCAATAAATATTTCCTTAGAATTCAATGTTTAAAAGGATTTATTATAATAATATAGATAAAAATGTTATTAGCTGCTATATCAAGCTGCGTGTAGAAAACAAATATGGCGCGTCACGTACGTTTGCCATATTTCTGAGAATTTACACAGTATTTTATTATTTATATTCACTTAAACACATGTGATTCGTTTAAAACAAGCTAGTGCTATGCTATGCAAGCTATGATTCTTCTGCGACAACTTATTTATTATACGGGTCATAAATTTAAATATAAACTTAACCTAAACAAATATCTGATTGAATAATAACATAACTAAAAGTTATAATAATAAAAGAACACTGAAGTATACTTTAAAGTATATCTTATCGCTGGCAGTAACGATTTCCTCGTTGTATTGCGATATTTATTCGTTGAGGGAGAAAAACACCACCTATGGAGTCACTGGTACTGTCAACCAGGCGGCAACTTACATTTTGACTTAAATCATGAACACCACGGCTCAATTTACCCAAATAGTTTATCCAATGGTAAAATAAAGAAAAATGTAAGAGTCTCCTCCCTTACATTTTAACCGTATAAATGTAAAGAATTTGTATTATTTCAAAAGCACTTCTAGAAAGAGAATAATTAGGACTCATATCAAAAAGCAATCGTCTGTAGTTAAACCAAACAAAATGCAACCATACTACGAACTTAACTTTAAGCTCCATTGTTTACTAACATAATGTCATTTGCACCACACATTTCCCATTGAGCTTCTGCTGTAAGTGAATTAAATAAAATAAATAGTTAAATAACGATAGTAATTCCCTAATACACACTATGGACTTACATTATTATATGTATTAAAAGCCCTAAATTATATTAAAAAAAACAATTGAAAAACAAGAATGCGAAACTATGTGAGATAACGTGGTTTAGTAATAAGTATTTACTATGCAAACGTCGTGTTGGAACTATTCAGTTAGTAAATTATGTTTGTGTGAAACTTGAAAACTAAATGAAATTTACGTTCTTGATAAGAACTGAAGCTATAAAAACAGCGTATACTTATTATAAATACAAAAGTGTTAATTTTATCTCTAAACTTCTTGTAACAAAACAATTGTATGACTTTTGTATTTAAATTTTATAAGTCACGTTAAATGAGTTACTATTTTGGTAAGTCTGGACTTTTAATAGGCGGAAGCTTTTTTTCAACAACATATTGTGGTTAGGTGGTAAAGTCTACTTTTAGCACTATTTATTACAGCGCACGCGGGGCAAAAAGAATCCACTCGGAATCTCAACAGCTATAAATTTATAACAATAAGGGCGAACCTCCTGCCGGTTTGCTATTTGCATTATGAAAAAAAACTAGTTCAAAATTCGTTTCGAGTGCTTAGACAAGTCGTAGTATGCTGAGTCTTACGTTTTTATCCGTTTCTTACTATATTAACTATAATCACATTTTAAAGGAAGTCCTTAATATAATTAATACTTTAATTGTCTTTATAAGTACCTATTGGTCGAACTACCAACTTTAGTTTATAGTGACTACTCCCAGTATAGAGCTCCGAATTGAAAATGTTGGGAAAGGTTTTTATACTCAAACTTAGATGAATCATCTTGCATTAGAAGTTATTCTATTGTTCGCTCCCAACATTTTCAATTGCGTAGGATGTATTTAATATATAAAATTCAAGACTTGAAACTAATACCTCAAACTGGAATGACAAAAGCGTAGGTGTCAATATGTCCTGTCATAATCTTAAGCAGACATCTTCAATATAAAAGTTAACCAAACATTTTAGCGTTAAGCGAAATCAATTTTTAAAATTCATTTTCTTTTCATGGCGTATCCTAATAAGCGTTTATGTCTGTAATTTATTAAGATTTTTTTATTTTACTGTAGGGGTGGCATTCAAAATAAAATTATTTAGACAGTATAGGTTCATGTAAGCGGTAGTTTAACGGGTATCTCCGGAACAGGCGTGCCTTCCAAAAGGCCAGATCTGATTACATTGTTTATTATCTTCATCATCATTGTTCAACTCATCTATATACTGTAAAGAATAACCTTATGCAGTCATCTGAATGCGCAACCGTCTTAGACCGGCACGGCTACCAACCGGCCCAGATCTGATTTAACATCAAGTGTTGCCACACGTCTGTCAAGTTCTGGATAAAAAATTATGTGATATGTGTAGGTTCCTTTTTAAGTACATTCGATATTTTACGATAAAGACACATTCTAAAATAAGTACCCCGAGGCTAAGTAACTTTCAGGAACTATGATCGCGAGTTTATAAGGTTAAAAGATTTGGCTATTCCACATCTTGTTACTGATAATTACTGGTAATCATAACTGATCATGTGTCTGTGACAGTTCAGATCAGTTATGATGACTACAATTACTAACATCACGCAAAAGGAATTCTTGCTAATACATAACAAATACTATTATCGTTTTTTCGTATTCTTTGATAATTTAATAGGTATAGGTAAAGTAAAACAAATATATGCTAGCCAAAATGTATATTTTGTAGATAGAAATATATTAGAAATCTAATCTAAGTCTCAATCCTATTTGACGAATAGTCTTCACTGTTTCTAAATATAGAATTGTATTTATGGTACATTCGCCTTTTATCAAGTTTCACCTATTCGGGATTTACGACTTACCTACCTAGTATTTTTTCCTGTCTATTTTCGCATAGTAAGTAGAAGGGCGTTTTAGCGTTTTACATCTTTTTTATTTACGCGAATAATAAACCATACTGACAATAAAAATAAATTGTTAATACAGAGATAATCGACCGTATTAATAATAATTAACTTGCACATTACTTATAAATTTTAATGCTTAATAGACGTTAGTTCAATTATTTGAATAAAACAAACTTCTTCTCGTCCGTTAAAAAAATCTTGAAAATCGTTCAAACGAAAGTTCGACATTACATAATTAACATTAAAAATAGATATAGTAAAACTGTAATTACACTGTCGTTTGAAGATGACTCTCTTATAAGATCAATACATATAATAAATAGAATCTAGGATCAATAACTATACAATGTTTATTTTTGATAAATTTTATTGTACTAAAGCTTAAATATCCTCTACGATCATCATACTGGACATTGGCAGCAGCTATGTCAAATGGAAAAACCAGAAAATTCGCGATATACTATTCCAAGCTATACTATGAAGCACACAGTAAACATACACAACATGAAACACAGTACGAAGCCAATGGCAAGCTAATACATTATAAAAGCCCGAGTAGGCTTTCTAAGTATGATTTAGGATCAAGTTACAAAAGTAAAGGAAAAAATATTCTGTTTACATTATTATCGACCATACAAACATTAACAGTTGCCTATAATAATTGCTGTTGATGCGCGTAAAAATATACATCCAAATATTCAAAATATAACTCTGATTATTAATAGATTTGAAGAACGCGAAAAAAGGTTTCTTGCAAGGCTTAATCCTGCAGCAAGGGTCGGCAACACACACGACGAGTGAGATATTTTATTTTTACTTCGTGTCTGCTAGACAGCACCATTTAGCGGTTCATGAAATTTCCATAAAATATTATAATAGAATACAGTCTAAGGTACTTTTTTATATTAGAAGGCATTATTGAAGTAACATAATTTATGCACAGACAATATGACACATTGTGTAAGTGACAGATAACTAGTAATCCATTAGTAGCACTTCCGCAAAGTTTTTGTGCACATCAAAGCTGTCAGATTCAAACTTCGAACTTGGAATGGATTTAAAAAATATCTAATCAACATTCTTCAAGCCGACTTAATGTCCATTAGTCACTTTTTTGGATTTTCTTAAACGTTCTTTTAATATTCTTCTTACAGAGTTCAAGACTAGATTTTAGATATACGCTTGAGGCAATCTTATTACAATTTCATAGTCCCTTAAGCGAAAATGCTTACTAAACCCATATATAGATCCATTTAGAAGGTCTTTCACTGTACTTTGAATTCGTAAATCAGTCGTTAACCAATCGCAATCAACCGTTATGCTCAATCAATGGTTGGTTTATTCAATGCCTACTAGCCTAGGACTCCTAGATCTGATTGCCGGCAAAGCGAGTTCGAGTTGGTAGAAGAAACTTGATCTCATTATAAATAGTGGACGACCGTAAAAAATTAAAAAAAACATTAAATGGCCTGTTGGTACGTTTTTACATAAAGATATGACTTTAGATTATTTAAAGCTTTTTCAAGTAAATAACTTTAGCGGTCACTCGACCTTAAACCTGCATTACAGGCGATAAATAGCTTTTATAAACATATGCGGAGTTATTTGCGAGTACTAAAACACAAATATGGTTACACCGTCTTTTGTTCGTCATATTAAAATTCTTCGCACTGCAAAAATAAACCTTTTTAAAATGGCCTTAAAATATGCCCATACTGCAAAATTCTTGCATAATTTGTTCAACAAATTAACGTCTTTGAGAACATAAATCATTTAACGTTGATTGAATTCTCGTCATATTTTATTATGACATCAACGAATAATTTATTATTCATACGTAGTAATTTTATGGTAATATGATGTCTTGAGTCGAAGCTTAGGCGAAAGAGAAGTGAGAAGTTCAACCTATCAATTAACGTAGTATCTTCATAATAATAGATACTTTATTAGAGCAAGTGATAATTAATTAAATGTGATAGCTTACGACTTCAGTGCATTTTATATATATACTATCCGCCCTAGCGATATTCATATCTCATTAATATGATTTTACTTAGCCTACCTTTTTAATACATACCAAAATGGAACATGTTGCCAGCATAGCAACCGAACAGTCTTTTCTCCGAATGAAAACTTTTTATGGTTTTCTGTGAATTTTTTTTTATATAAAACTCAGACTTCAAGTCAGTAGTTCTGTAATGACTGGGGTTGATCGTAGAGAGGTGAAAATTAAGGGTTGTATGTATTTTTGTATAATGTATAAAAAAATAAAAACAAAAAATGTTGTCTAAAAAATAAAATTAAGATTTAGGGGTGGAAGGACCACCCTTAATTAAGAGTATGAAAATAGATAGTTCTCCGATTCGCAAATCTAACCTATATGCACTAAAAATTTCGCAACAATCGTTCGAGCCATTTCGGTGGAGTTGAATTACAAACACCGTGACACAAACATTTTAAATATATGGTTTACTATTTACTTCTCTTCTAATTATGAAAAAAATCATCGGTGCGCAAACGAGTTGCGAATGCACGATCACAGGGTTCAAAAGCTTTAATGACACAACAGGTATATATTGTATTGTATACAAGAACATACGGAATGAGTAACGATTATATGCAATCATTATGAAGGTAGAGATTCAATGGGATTTTAACATCAATTATCTGTCAAATAATTTACATTTTAATAACTGAGTTTACCTTTTAAGAACAATTAGACCTTTGATACATCCAATTAAGACATTTAAGATAATAACGTGCACAATTTAGCTCGTCCACGCATAAATTGAAAAATTAAAGTTGTTCTCAATTTAAAAAAAGTTGAAACATTTATGGCAACAAAATAAATTGACAAATTCGAAATTCAAAAATATGTCATATGTTTCAAAATACCGTAATAATATTTAGAAAATGAAAAACGGCTTAATGTAGAAAGTAGCCAAAACTTTTGTTATTCTAAGTAATCTCTGTTCCTCTCTACATATCGTCGCATTCGATGGAACCACTGATAACAGTAGTGGGCCCATTCTTCCTTAGGGGTCTCTTCTATGGCATTTTCATACGCTTTCACCGCATTTTCTGGGCTCGTAAAGCGAATACCTCGAATTTTATCTTAAGTTCTTGGAAATAAATGAAAGTCGCAGGGCGCCATGTCAGGATTGTATGGCGGATGATCTCGACACCGATTATAGTCAAATATTCAAGAGTCTGTTGTGCGGAGTACGCTGAAGCATTCTTGTGCTGAAGGAGAATACTGCTTCTAGGGCGCTGCTATCGATTTTTTTCAAAGAAAAGTAAACAGCGATTGACATACTAGTTCGCCGATCCCCGAAATGACACTTCTTTTGAGCTGATTGTCTTTCAGAGCTGGATATCAAATACAGCATTTGAGTCACAGCCGTTGAACTTATCTAATATTTGGCGATACTCGCGTTAGGTTCATTTTCACATGTAACAAGAGTTACAAGCGCCAATTATCAAAAACAAACGACAATATACATTACGTTACCAAATAGTTCTAATATTAGAAATTTCTAACTGGACAGTTCTAAGCAATATCATTGTCTACTATTTTGTTTGCTCTTGTAATGCTTACAATTGTAAACATATAAATAAAACTATATCATTTAACTACACATAAATAATTTAGTAATATTTTAGTTTTAAAAGTAGTGTAATAATTATTTGCAGTTCAATGGTGTCCGTCATTAAAAAGTCTTACAGCAATTTTATTAATCATTTATTTGATTCCTATACAAGTACAGTGCAGTTATAAATAGAGCTACAAATTGCGTTTCTAACATAAAGACTATAAATAGAAAAGTAAATTAGGAGAATCTAACATAATCTGAAGAATTTCCAAATACGATTTTTGTTTTCTAATTAATATGTCACTTTCTATGAAGACACGCTTTTTACACTTGAATAAATACTTTTCAGTTTTCCACACGCTAGATATTTGTGTTTGAAGATTTGACTTGCGTGGGCGGAATAACGATCCACCTTTCGGCCAAATGATCCGTTTTCGCAACGCATTATTTTAACTAAAATAAAACGAAAAATCCGGTACACGATTACATATGTAACATACGTTAACATAACAACTTAAACGCAGATTTCATACTTTATTATTGCATCAAAAATATTTAACAATTAAATCATTGATGGAAAATAAAAATAAATGTCAATTATGCAAATGTTTAAAAAAGGACATTGACCTCCATCGCATTTACAAATTGGTAAGGGCTAAATAGAACAATAATTTACTTCTATATAAAACTGAATGACATCCAAATAGTTTTACCTTTGCTGTAAGCGCACTAAAGTATGGAAGTCAAGTGAGCAGTGGAGAGTAAAATCTATGAATTGCCACGTTACCTGCGCTTAACAGTTCCTGATTGCAAACAGAACTTTTAACAAGAAAACTTTAACGAACAATAATTTCATTTCTAATACCATCATTTCTATCTGGTTCCAATCTTAGTTGTCTCCTCATTCTTAGACAGTATCCGTGTTTTTTAATGGATGGCTTTGATAGGTCAGCACGAGCTGCATTTTCGAGTGTACCTCGGCCGGAATGGGCTGTTCCTGCGACTAGCGCTTTGTCTTCTTCGAGTCTTGGAACTCAGCTTGGGCCACCACGGGGTATTCAATCGCCTGAAGGGCAGGACGGAAGCTTACCGGAGTGAGCAAAGTACGAAGTAAGGTACCGCGCCCTTGCCGGTTAAGGTCATAAAAAGGCGGTAAATACGCTAATTTGAATTAGCTTTGCCGCGGCTTTTAATTTATAAATAGATACGTTAAAACGTGTCAGGTCCTCTTTCGGGCCTTTTATTGTAGGGAAGGGGTAATTGTTTAATGCTTTGCAATGGGTTGGGATGGTGTTCAGCCTTGTCGAAGCGACGTGGTCTATGGTAAAGATGGTTTTCTATGTCTTCTTCTGGAGCTTTTTTATCACAGCCAGCCGTCCGTAACTACCAATAGCGATGGCGGTCGCTACTTGTCGATATGCAGTTTCCAAAGCTTAATGTGTGAGCACTGATGTCGCATCCTTGAGTTCGTACGACATAAAATTTCAACACTTAAATTGGAATATCAATTGCTATATCTATTATATAGTATTTTGAATGTTATATATATATATATATGTCGGAGATTCAACGCAGTTTCGACAAATTGACTTGAATTCGTAATTGTTATGAAATATTATTTTACACAGAAGGTATACGAATACAGTGACTTTACCCAACTGGTTTATTCAAAAAATAATTTCATAATAATAATCTATGCATATTTTTTGTTTATGATATTACTTCATAAGTTTAAACATGAAAACCTCATTTAGTTTACCGTCCATCGTGTCTCCAAGGAAAATACAAAACATCAAAACCTCAACCGAGGCTAAAATTTAAAAAAATAAATGAACGCAAATTATCTTACCAAAGACTAGAAAGTTTTTTGTTCTTAAGGACTTTTAGCCACCTGCGATCACATCGCAGCTACCAGAACCTTGGATAATTGGTAATTAAAATTCTAATTATAAAAAATTAACCAACAATGTAAAGGTAATCTGTTTATTTTTACACACACAATCGTATTTTACTTATTTTTTATTCGTTCATTATCAATCTCTAATGAAATATTAAGTTGTTTTTAAATACCAGAGATACTTTAGGTCTTAATGGGTTCGACTACCGAATGATTTAAATCGCACGTCAGATTCTCCATCACTCATACGTCGTATAAATTAACGATAAGCTCGACCAGTCTAAAGCAACGAACGGATAAAGAGTTATTATTAAGTTACTTATAAAACGCAATTTTTTAAATTTCTAATTATTAATATACAATTTCAGATAATTCAATGTATTTAGGACTATGGCTTAAGCCACAATTATTTAAATGGCAATTATTCAACGTTTTAAGTTAAATAATATTAACAATGGATGGTACAAAGAAATACAAATGCTTAAATAAAGCAAGCAACATTTAACCTATTTTTCTCATAGTGGGAAAATATTTTTTTATCCAACGTAATACAAAACTGAAAACCTGATTTCTCACCACAGCTTATGTATAATGAAAATTTGTATTGATGTTTAATATCTGAAGTGTTTGTTTTAAGTTTTTGACAGCTATGAGAAAAGATAAAAGTAAATGTAGAATTAATAAATTATTCTAGACTTCCTATGAAAGCGTCCACACACACAGCCCTAAAATCAGAGGCGATATTGGGAAAATGGTGGCGGGGATGAAATAGGCTCGTAGTTCGAATAGGCAGTAGCATACGCAAATAAGGGTACGATTTACTTCCTAGATAGCGATCTAGGGTGCTCCCCACCACTTTCCCAATATTGACTCTGATTTTAGGGCTGTGTGTCAACGCTTTTACGCATATATACGAAACGATATTCACCATATATTTTATATTTATCTCAATATTATTATTAAAACTATATGCAAATGGGGTACTGTCCACTCCAGAGTCCCAGAGGCTATGGAACATCGAAGATCGATATATAATACGCTTATTTTGCGAACGTAGAAGTAATATCCAGGCCGTTAATGAAATCACAACTTGGTAGCAAGAGAAACCTCGGTAGACCGATGCTGTGGTGGTGGAATGGATGAGTGTATCGGTGTTCGTTGCACTCCAGAAGCAAGAAATAATTTGCAACGGCGAAAGAAACTTACTTACGCGCATAAGTCTGTCTGTATGATATTAAGTTAGTCATTATTAAATGACTTTAAAACGCCTAACTTTCTTAAGGATAAAACCTTTTTTAACAATACACGTAATCAGGTACATTGTTTTTTTTTAAATAACAAGCACAGACGTGTCACGAGATTAAAGATAACATTGTCGTGACTTAAGTAAATAAATCTTTTGGTGTAAAACAAACACGTATCCTTGACGGGATCATGCGATCCGTCACCATTATCTTAACAAATATGGACATATGAGAAAATAAACGAAAAAGAAAATAATAAATCTTGCGGTTAATTTTTATTCATTTATAAATCATAACCGATCCTTGACATAAATCAAGTATAAAGATGGATAGAGCCGCCTGTACCGCTCTATATGGAAAGCCTTGGTGGTCAGCGCAATCTAATTTATACTTTAGCTAGCGTATGCTGTGACAGTCAGGTTAGTTGTATGATCGTCTCTTTTAATTGAAGTCCTATTTCGTTATTTTCTGTCAAATTGTTTTTTAATTGTTCCTAACAGAAAATAAATAGAGAAAAATAGCACTTTAGTTAACACGGTTGAGTTAATATTTTAAGGAGCCATTTAAGTATTACTTTAATGCAATTTCTCCCCCCCCCCCCCATAAATAATAGGGGGTATCCTCGAAAGAACATTTCATTTTCAAGCCTAGACAATTTAAAATAAATAATAACTTTTGACGTAATCACCAAATAATGAAATAAAAAAACCCCAGATGGTGCCCCCTATCTGCTAGTAACTTAAACTTTTTATACGTGTTGGTTGCTATAATATATTGTTCATATATGTATATACCATTCATTACAAAATATAAGCGTCAATAAATAAATTCGACCATAGTTTAAGTATAAATATGAATTAACGGATTTTTTGAGAAGCGTTTTTAAGTAAGGACATAAGGATTAGAATAGTGGCAAATTTGTCTGATTCAACACGTCTGGAATAGCAAATTTTACGACATTTAAGGGACATTGTGTCTCAATGAAGACATACAATAACACTTTAGGATTCGAAACGGTACGTAGAGAAAGAAAATTTTAAATGGAGCCCATACCAGCTAAAAGACGCAATAAAATTTAATTTTGCCATCTAAAGCTAGTTCCAAATGGGCTTAATATGATATTGGGATATTTAAGTATGGGTCTCATATTTATGTACCTATGTATAATAGGCAACTGTCAGGCTTCTGTGCCTGACACACGCCGTCGAGGTTTTGTATCTAGGGCCGTTTCCTCGTTCACCGTACGAGTGAGTGTTAACCATATGTGTGTGTGCACATAAACAGAGTCCATTGGTGTACAACAGAGTCGCACGCTGAAGCTAGCTTGACGCTGTTCTACCAAAAGGGTATAGTAAAGCTAAATTATAATATTTATATATATATTAAAGAATGAGTACTACATATACATATATATTGTACATATGAAAAGCGTGGCGGAGAGTTTATTGCCAGTTCTTCTGTTCCGTTCTACGCCCTTAATTTGAGAACTTGATGTTGATTTGAGAGTAAATGCAATACCTATATGAATAAATGAATTTGAAATTGAATTTGGAAATCCTGGATAGTGCAGTCAGGTCAGCTTTGTCGTACATCCCTAGAACTACTGCAGGACGTACCAGAAAACAGTCTGGTCAAACGTGAATGAAGCGAGGCACATATATGAGCGCTGGAAATTGTCTCTTTATAATTATTACATTAAGATCAGCAATCTTACTAAGTTACTATATTATTATGCAACATTCATCCATTGTAAGCTATAAATTACGGCATGACAAACTTATCAGAAAACAACTCGCCAAAAACAAAGACAACATCGCTACTTATTACTTACATTTCGTACATTGTTAAGCGAAAAGCAAAGCTATTAGCGTTGTTGGTTAATGGAAAAGGAGTGTTACACTTCAGATATATCAGTAAATCTTGAGATAACCTTAGTACATGTGTCCGTTTGTAAAGTTCATAAATCAATAAAGTCGGGTATCTTATTACTATTTATCGCGATATATTACGTTACATTTTGTCCTCACTGGTATATTGATAGAGGGAAATCTAGCTAAGAGATTTCTTTAGAAAACGAAGATTATTCCTTGTGTATAATGCCTACATTACCTGAAGGACTCGCTAGGCTTAAAGCTACAAGGAAATCCTGTTATAACAATTATGTTTTAAGTGCGCAGTAACTCTCCCGTCTAAAACTAATCAATCTAGTCACAGATTATTTAAAAATGGAATTTACTCCAGCATTGTAATACAAAATGTCACAATTCAGCGCATTTATAATCTGTATTTATTCCACATGATTGAAGCAACCTTAATGCACGTACAATTTACATTCACTTTTCTTTATCATAACCGATCTGGACATGCTTCACACTTTAAGACTGTTGACACGTCGTATTGTGTCTGATATGGAAACGTACAAGCAACTCTTTGTGGGTTTCCATGTTCAACTTCGTTTTTCTTAGTTGCAATCGTAGAGTGTAAAACACTTTGATTTTATTCAGTGATAATTGTACAATTCTGATGTTTCTTTATTATTGATATGTATACTAGTAATTAAATGAAGAAATGTCGCGTTTTATAGCCTGTTTATGACCTTACTTCATAGTTTTAACTCAGGTTTTAAACTTTACATGTACCTAACATTCGAAATAGTCTCTCTTTACAAATCTGCCTATCCTTACAAGTGATCATGTATGTCTGACAATGTGTAATATTTCAAACTAATGCCTTTAACCGACGTTATACCGTCATAAAATACTACTTAGGCAATAACAAACAATTTATGACGACCCAATAACACAACGGATACGATGGACTGAGGCCTAACTAAAGTGGGATTTAAGATAAACCTCAGTAGTATAAAAGAGGTAGAATTCTATTGCTTGCGATTAAGACATTTCGAGCAAACTATGAGTGCCCTCTGTGGAATTCTATATTTATACAGGAATCAAACTTAGCGCAAAATGATGAATCTGAATCTCACCTGCGTAAGGTGTTATGAGATTTTGTACCAACATTAAATAATTATGGTAGTCGCTTTACAATTCGATGAACATATTTTTAAGATTAATGATTTTGAACGATTCTTTACTCACCTTTGGATTAACAATAAATCTAACTGTTTAGTTTTCTTTACACGTGTTTACCAACATTAATTTTATTACCAAAATTAATATATTATTAAATATAAACAGCATTTATGAAAAGACACTTAAATTGTCTAAAAATATGTCACCAAGTTTAATGCGACAATAAACTATACTTTACCCTAACTAAACTTCTATTTTACATGTTTGAATTAATATGTTGTCGAAAATGACGTCACTAAACAATCGCACATTTTCCCTGCACATGTATCACTACATAAGGGGCGGAAGACAAATTTCAAACATTGCAAGCTATAAGTCACTTCCATGCAACAAATTGGAGAAGTTATGGTTCGGGGTAAGAAAATTAATATGCTCGTGAATGAGGTATCGAGATTTCCTGGTAAGGTAAATGAAAAACAGGGAAAACAAACAAGGGTTCAATGAACTAATAAACAAATATCGGAAAATTTTATGCACTTCACTTCATTTACAAATGTAATTCAAACTAAATAATAGAAGTTATATATGTCTTATTCATAAACCCGCTATATACCTTAATTAAATTATGTTTTGTCATGTTTATTGATATATGAGACGTGAGTGACAAGGGCATAACACTTAATTTATAAATATGCTTTTGCAATCAATAATTATTTCGTTGAAAATACTGGATGACTTTTAAACAATAAATATGGCCATTTAATAAATTCTTGGCAATTTCTTCTATTTACTGATGATGAAAGCATTAAAATAAGCCGTATTATAAAAAAAGAGTAGTTAATTCATCCTAGAGTTTAGCTTCAGAAATGGTTCAAGGTGTAAAATATTTGAATCGCAATATTATGGAGTGGGTCATCAATAGTCTCGATGGTATATTTGATATGTTTTAAACATAGAAGTGTATATTTTAATATTATTTGTACGGTTTTATTATTTTTATTTTGTTTATATTCATTATCAAATATGAGTTTAAAGAGCGAAGTGATAGCATTTTATTCGTCGCCAAAAATGGATTGTCTTTGTAGGGTTTGGTTATTGGGATGCAGATACGAGATCGATCGATACTGTCACGGTCTGATCTCAGATTGTTTTCAATCTGAGATTGTGAATTAATCATTGGGTTCGGCCGTAAAAGACATTTAACGAGACAATTGCAATTCTAACCGTATCCACACGTTGTTTATAAGTTATCTACATTAAACACAACGTTTTGCCACTTCAAACAACCGTAGTTGAACTTTTTAATTAAAATAAAAGCTTCAAAGCTCTCTTATGGTCCTTAGCTACAGCAGGCTTGCAACTAATGTTTCCTTTCTATTAAAAATATCGCCGGAAGAACCAAGCCATTCTGTTTCTCTGTTGTTATTTATCGTAGTCTTATAGTTAGAACTAAACTGTACATTTCAAGAAACCAAGTAATGAAGACTGACTGTTGCCTTAAAATGTTCCATTTTTATGTCGTCTTCGCGATGCCGCTATGTCAGTGAACAAAAACATAAAAGATACGAGCAAGTTTCAAGCAATATATATGTTGTAATATATATGTATATATGTTTTACGCGTTTTTAATGCCTGAATTAACAAAAATAAGTATCCAAATCACAAATATACCAGGCGCATCTCAATCCAATTATTTACGAATATAACAGAATGAACACTTATACAGAGGCATTTTTAGGCAAAAAATTACTAGTTAATATTAAAATTATATGTGTAATTATATTTGTATTGTATTTTTTTTATAGTTCATGTATTTAAGAATAGATAGATTGTAACATATACTGTTGAAAATGCATTATATATGCATTATATACGATGTACTTTAACAACTCATCTTCGTTGTAAAAATAATAGATATCGAAATTGGTGCCAAGTCTAACTATGATTATAGTGAACATTTTAAGCAATACTGTTCGAGACATGAGGTCAAATATACATAGACCCAAATTTTTTGTATAATATTACATATACGCATAGCTGCGGCAGTTCCTTGAACTTCATTTCTACTATTGAATTGAAGCGCGTATACGTAATTTTTTCTAATCAATTGGGTATGGGAAAGCCATATTTCTAAGTCTATTTCATTTAAGATATAAATATATCTTCAGTAAACCACCTGTGCCTGCTACCCTGAAACAATCAATGGTTTTATCAACAGAGTCGCTATCCGTCACCATTCTCTCTTATGTTAGTACATTTGTATGGATTCAGTGATTACTTACATTAACTGACTTTTTTGCGTTGAAAGAATCCAGTGGTCTTGCCCGCAGATTAATTTTAATTTTCGATAAGTAGAGTGTGACCCTTGTAGATTTTGGGTTATAAGACATGCCATTCTCAAACGATGTTTACCTGCACTGTATTAGCATGTTTTGATTGCGCACATGGAAAGGAAATTAAATTGGTGCACCGCCTTGATTCGAACCCACGCTTGCAAGTCGCTTAAGTAACTATGCCAACTATGCGTGCTTTGAAATAATGACATGTTTATTTATACAAAAGCAAGAAAAGTACGGTATTTGTTAATATTTGTTATATTTAAATAAGTTATTCTAAGAAAGCGTTGCATACAGGTACAATCGTCTCATTCGTATTTTATTTCGGTCATTTATTAAGACAATATTGTAAATATTATAAATCTAAAGTATACGGTTTTATATTAAAAGAAATAAATTCGAATAAATAAACAGATTGAACCCGAACTCATACAAATAAAATATCCATCACTTTGTAATATAATTTGAGATAAACACTAAATTTTTCTTCGTACATACAAGTATCTATCAAAATTTTATATTTATCTAAGACAATATAGACAACTAAGTTGGCAGGCTAACACAACAAGATATTTTTATTAAATTTAATTTAATACGCTTATTAATATCAGCGTCTGTCCTCCACAATATTTATAACGGACTTTTTGTAGATATTAAAGTCTTGTAAAACACTGTACTACAGTACATCACTTTCCCTATTCTCATTAGATTCCGCAGCGTCAGCGATTTAGGAATTTTTAGAAGCCTAATGGTTTTTTTTTAAATTTTCTGTATTAATTAGTCTACGTTCTACGTGATCAGGGTTTACGAAGGGTATTCAAATGGTCAAAGATTTTTTTTAAATCAATCCTGTACTTTTAGAGCGTATTCTATGCATCAAACATGCAAATCTTTCTTCTTTATAATGTAAGAGTAGATTAGTCCTGCCCCAAGAAATAAATTATACTTAATATAATCTCACACCTACCGAACATATATAAAGAACGCAATAAACTCAGTCCAGCCGTTTCGGAAGAGTTGACCAGAAACACTGTGTTTATTATTATTGGTTTCTCTTTTCGCATTTGTTAGAGCCTCACGATATATATATAGGCTACACATAGGTTTTGCACTTTACTACAGGTATTTAAAAACTCTAGCATTACTATTTCAAAGAAATTAAGCTCAATAAAATTTCTTATTTTTACCGAAATCGTAACAGGAACTCCATCGTTTACGGCTAACTTAGGGCGGTAGTCAAAAGCAACTCTATAATCTTTGAAGATAATAGATTTAGACTTAGAATTAACTCTTGGTCCAAGATATCAAAATTCATAAAATATGGGCCAATAGTAAGAATATATTTTTCAATCAATCAGTTTATTTATTTATTTTCACTCCGTTACTGAAACAAAGGTTAAGGAAAATTAAAATAATTAAATGAAATGGAGAATTTGTAAGAAAAACATATGAAATTAGATAAGGTGCAAGAAGTGCAATTGCATGTAAGATATACTTAGACATAATTATATATAGAAATAAAATAACGGAGCAAAACAAAGGAATAAAAATTAATGTCGACAGTGAAAGAGACAATAAAAATAGGACACATTATATTTATATTTAGATAAATATTATTTTTATTAACCAAAGTGAGCTTTCTAATACCATAAATATTTATCATAGGAAAACTTTAATAAGGCAGTTAAATAAAATGTTATCGCCCATTATTATGTTTCCAAAAGTATTTGGTATTAGTTTAACATATGTTTAAACGGTCGACTATGCAAGTAAATTTGTTTATTTAGATAAAACTTGCGATGTATGAAGGAAATATTAACATTTGGCGCCAAATTTTATGATACTAGTTTGTAAAACGTCTTATTCATACGCCTTTATTGGTGAAAACTTTCTATACATTTTTCGTATTAAATTTATTTTTTTGTTTTTGAGATTCGGCAATAAATGCTTTATAATGTTATTATTATGTTTTAAGGTACCCTTTCTGTTGGCGATTTCAGACTTCTCACGGAATAGACTAATGATTGAATCTTGGAACGTTCTTTAATTAAATTTTGTACTAAAACAACTGTCGTCATTGTAACAGTTTCATGATACGAATGTACAAGTTGTAAATAGTACACCGTACTATTTACAACGTTGATGCTCTTATTGCGCCGGTATTTCTACAGCGATACCACTATTGTAAACAAATTTAATATACATATATACGTAGTTATTTCAACAACCACAGCTCTTATTGCGCAACATAAGGACTAGCTAAAAACGTAAAACTCAGAATACCTATAAAAAAGATATTAATTTTATTCGATCGCATTTTGAGCCAAATTTTGAGAGCTTTGACAATTACAACCCCTTAGATGTCTACGATTTTGCGTGGTGCTGTCATTCTAATAAAACAAATGACATCATGCTCTCTTTTATTATAATTATGCTTATATTACTTATTAATAAGTGGATTAATATAACGTAGGAGAGAAACGCTAAAGCAGAAAATTATTTAATGAATTTAAAGACCTTGAGTCATTATTTGGTTATGCAATTATTACAAAAAGCTCGCCATTAATTATTTAAAACTTCTTCTTTTAAAATAAATACGTTCATGCTATTTACTTAAATGTTGTAAAATTGACAGCAACTTTGTTTTAACGCGAGATCTTAAAACGCATCTTCATCATGTCGACAGATGTGATGGATTGTGTGATTCATCTTTTTTTGAACTTGGATCAGCAAAAGGAAATGATAAAAGTTGATTTTAATGAATGGATCTTTTGCTTTGATTAAGAAATTCTTACGCTGAATTTCCGTCAACATCGGGAAATGAGTTTAATTTAAAAAGCGACGGAGTGACGACACATTTTATTGAAACCATTAAGTATATATTAATAGGTGCTGAAGAATTATGAATACGTATGTATTTTTTGACCACATGCGTAGCTTAAATAGCGTTTCATGTTCGGTTTGTTTCGGGTTGTTCACCATACATCTTGAAGCTTGAGCTTCGTTTTCTCTTGAGCGGGACCAACAAACAATTACTCTGTACATAATTTTCTACACTTTCTAGAAGCTTTTTGAAACATTGCAAAGAAGGACTTCTGTACCAACATTGTAAAGTGTTAATTGGTTGTGATTCAACCAGACGACATCATATACTTAAACAGATTCTACATTTTTTCGACTATATTTTCCATTTGAGTAAATCTACCACGAAGTAATTGCCACGTTAACAAAAGGGTTCGTTAAATGCAACTCATTTAGTGCTTCTGACTGAATGAGACCACAGTTACCTCATGTTTATACATGAGCTGATTAAGACACGTCCCGAATATTGTACTACAACAAAAGGGCGATTTCATTTGTCACTACTCTTCGCTTATTCTAAAATGGGTTCTAAAAATGTATGAGTAATACGAAAATATATTGTTATTATGTGTTGTAAAGGAACTACCCTTTAATCTGCATGGTATATTTTCACTTATGTAGATAATTATGCAAAGAATTTAAACCACGCATTCCTTCGGTTAGGTTTAATTGCACAGCCCTCTTACTGTCCGCGGCAAAGATGTAATGAGAATTGCTCTCCTGGTTTATTTTCTTAAGCCGCATTCTTTGTGCGACTTAGAAAAATATCCAGTTGGCACAAAAGTATTCCGGAATATATTTTCGTATTGCCTGAAAGTTTGCAGTTGCTTTGGTAGGTTTAAGACACTTAATTTTGTTGTTATCATTTTTAATATTCGCAATTTTATATTATTATAAATACATGGCTGATTTATCCAAATTTCAATAAAATTTGTGGCTTATGCTATTTAATTAAACCTATTGTAACACTCTTAATGCGCATGCTTCAGCACTAAGATTTGTCATACAATGTTTTCCGCTGGCGCCGACAGCGCTTTATATCTTGTCACTGTAAACTACATCAAGATTAAATCATAATATTGAAATAAATTCTCTATGATCTTCAATTAACGTAACAAATTATCAATGAATCCAAAAAGTGTTAAGTATTAACATCGTACCGGATGTGCTAAAGCTGAAATATAGGAGGCTGAATGAGTGGTACCAGAGATAATATTCTTTTGGCGAAAGTCCAATGTACCGCAACGCTGTAAAATATTTTCATTATACTTTATATCATGAGCATTAAGTACGGCACGTTTTCTTTAATCAATTCCATTAGAATTCAATTAACTTTTTCCTTCTAAAAATCGAATGGAAAAATATTCTGTGAATATTTTATTGCAATTCAATTACTTCGTTTCCGCATCGCCTCCTAATGGTAGAACGATCACATTGTATTTCTTATGAGAAACAATTCATTTACGATTCATTTATGAAGTACTGATTACAATTCACGACGTTTTGGAGTTTTTAAAAATTGGCTATAATTTTCTTTTACAAATCAACATATAGATACAGATTCAATGACAAATGCATAAACTATTTTATTGACATAACCAAAATTAATTATAAAATTACAGAGATATCGAAATATTAAAAAAAAGACTTATGTAAGTTAAAATATCCTATTATATTATGTTAACAAAAAAACTATTGTTAACTAAACTTGGAGACGCTTTAAGAATGGTTAAAGTTTCTTGTATTCCTTTATGTTTCAGTAAATGATACAAACCATTAGGAAAGAAACTGATAAAGTTACATCTCAGACAGATGGAACCTGAAGAGAACATATTCTTAAAACATATTCTCGACGGAACATATTTTAAGAATTCGCTCAAATAAACATTATTAATGTTAACTTTTAAAATGCGATGATTGCATCAAATTTAAAACGCGTTACTTTTAATAAATGATTTCATGAATGTTTATTTCCCGTTGAGGGCAAACTCATTTTTTTCATGTGCGTAATGAAATGACAGCGTGGAATTGGTTGTTTGAATTAATAAAATATTTCTATATATCTACTGGTGCAACGATCCAAATTGAGCCTTATACTCCAAGACAAGAGAACGTCACCTTCAACGATCTTGTGTTTCTGTGAACACTTGAACTCAGATACCAGGGCGTATATGAAATCTAGGCCGGCCAATTGGCCCAATCATTCTGAACCAACCTCATCCTCCTTCTATATTCTGTTATGATTATTTATCAGCTGTGGCTTCCATTTATAAATTTGTTGTTGCAACATTGAATAGTGCGTCGGACATAGTGCATACGGTTAATTAATAGTAGTATGAATAGTTCAGTTGAAAATTCTTAATTATCGCATTCCTACCATAGACAAAGTAAACTTGCATATCAAACGCCTAGCTTCGCTAGTTTTAGCTTTGTTTAAGAGATTATCTTAGGATCTGCAATCCTCATCTGAGGTAATGTGTTGCGATCACGGCTACCCAATAGATTTCGTTTTTACATACAAAACTTCCTATACCTAGAAGCGACACCGAATTATTACAAACTTGCTTATAAAAATATTATCACTGACTAAGCTTCATTGCTCCATTTTAATTTCCATGTGTATTTTACATATACCCCTTGATATAGGTTACTTCATACATTCTGGTTTTTAATATTAATATACATTTATATTCCCTTTGAAAAGTAAAAGCGTGTTATTAGTGTATTACAAAATACAAAATTAATCTTCTCGTGTAACCGTCGGGTGTTTGACATCACGTCGCATACAAACATATTTTAATTCAATATGTTTCACAATTTTATCTTTATATCCAGCTTGACAGAAGTATATTAATTAAATACTTCTTATTTTTTTTAATTAAAGAAAAATATTTTATATGAAGTGGATTTATTAAGTCGCATCTATGACGAATTGATAAATGTTTTATTGAGTCAAATGTCTCTTAAGACTTTTGATTAGCAGCGCTTGTAGCGAGATCCATAGTTTGATTCACGGTGGAACAATTATTCTTGAACATGTGTAATAGTCACTTCCATTGTTGCACAACCATGCTACGAACATACGACCTCCGAGTTGAGAGTCGCGTTTCTTGCTGACTAGGAGTATAGTTATATATAATAGTTAATACCCAGTGTGTAAGACTGCTTTTAGTGTTCGGATAATCCCACAAATACTGTCTATACCATTAATATTTATCAAAGTTTGCACAGCATTTTAAACGTAATAAAACTCGCTTTCACATTTATAATATTAGGATATCGAATTGCGAAACACGATAAATTATAATAGTGTCTAGTACATGTAAGTGATGTAATGCAGCTAGTTTAAAGAGTTGACTGTTACAACGCAACATGTACTAAGTCAAGTACTACTCCTACAGTAGGATAGTAGACATATGACACAGAGCATCTTGTATACAGAAATATTCAATCAACGACTATATTATATGGGAACATATTTGAATCGCGTTTCATAACGTCCCTACTATAACAATATCAATTTTAATTATTGCCTTATTATAGGCATACATAGTCGAGAATCAAAGTGGTTATACATCGCGTTATCCACTCTGCCCCGGTAATGCTTACGTAGTGAAAACATTAATTTTGAAAACTACTTTATTTTCCCTAGATTTAAACTGAGCAGGTAACGTACATCATAGTACGATAGAAAGTAGATACTTAGATTCCGTAACAATGGCTCCGTAAGTAAAACCAACAAAGCTCTGTACAGAGCCTTCTCTGTGTCGTCGCGTTCGCACCGGTCGTCGAATCTGGAGCAGGCGGCAAGCGGCGATGCCTCCAGCAAAAAATCAGTGTAAGCTCCACACTAACGCGTTGCGGACGCGTACCAGCTCCCGAAACCCCGTACCGCAATCGAACGACGTCAAAGTTCGCACAAAACTTTTATTAACTCAAATCCAAGTTTCAAGTGATTTTAGAAGTGTAGTGTTCAATAGCCGTGTAAGTTAGCAACATATGGTTGATAAAAACTATTATAGTCACGACTTGGCACGTGTTGAGGCTCACCATTCACTTATTCTACTTGCTCAGCCAAAAAGGGCTACTCATGTATGAAGCTTTTTGAGTCTAGGACAAAGCTTATGTAGCACGAACCTCTTTACTTTGTAGATATAAAATACGAAAACGCATTAAAAAAACTATGACGTATTAACCAATATAAAATCTTAAATAAATTTGTCTTTAAAAAAATTCAAGAAGACTTAGAGGCTGATCTGTTTTCTTTAGGAAAGTTTAAGGTACTGAGTTTTTGTATGTAAGATTACTTAACCAGCTGCCCCCTGAAGTATTTCTGAACCAATTCGACTTAGGAAAAAACTTTCCTTTAAGAAAAGAGCGTAACAATTCTTAAAAGGGCGGCAGCGCGCTTGTGAGCCTTCTGGCAGTGCGAGTGTCCATGGGCGGCGGTATCACTTAACATCAGGTGAGCATCCTGCCCGTCTGCCTACCGTAAAATAAAAAGAAGCTATTAAGTGACTTTATTCACTCAGAAGTTAAATAATAAAAAAACGCGTGGTTCTTTTATTATTAAACTTCTTGACTTAGTCTTTAACTGCTGTTTTCTTTTAATTCTATAAATTATTATTATTTTTCATTTCTGATAATTTAATGGACCACTGTGACAATCATTTATTTTACGCAATTTCTTAAAGTAAGTCGTGGTATAGTATAATAATATCTAGAGATTAATTTCAAGTTATACACATTACCGCGACGCGAAAAAAATTACCCATAAATTATAGCAATCTCCGTTCAATTAAGGTATAATTATCGAAGTAATTAATTTTAACTGATATTATTGAATATTGAAACCAATTTATGTTATAATTATAATATAAACTGTATTCAATTTAAGATACATATCGTACTTTCACTTTTAATATTGTAAAAGTGTAACACTTGTACTCATGATACCAAAATAGCATAAATACATATTGCAAATACGTAAACATTACGCGGACTTCTAATTACATATATAAAAGGACATTATAAGTAACAGAATAATATTCTGACAAAACAGTAAAAAACAAATACTGCTACAAAATATATTTTTTTTATAATTTTAAAAATAGTACATTCTTATTACAAGACTTATTAAATAGACTTATTAAAGACAAGTAATAAAGCTGGGCCGGCCGTAGAGCAGGCACAAAATAATCAACAGTACAGAGTAAGAGTCTTCCTCCAACTTCGATTTAGTTCCCTTTGGAGTAGAGACTCATGGACTTCAAGTGCACATGCAATTATTAAATATTTAGCGCCTGGTAGATAGTACCGGTGAACTCAGAGCTTTCCTGGTTTACTGAATAAGTATCGTAATACAGCGAGGCATTCGTTGTATTACGATTCTTATTTACTTAGAGCCAGCCTTTAAGGTACACTTCCACAGGGACCAAACTTTTTAAATTTGTTTTGATTTTCTTTTTAATAATTTTTATTATTACTTTGTAGGTTAAGAATATTGTAAATACTAAATTGTAATGAATTAAATTATAATTAAGAGGAATATGTACGTATTCGTTATTAAAAATAAATATTCGTTTTCTAATTAAGAACTATGAGTTAGACTATAAAAATATAGTTAAAAAAATCCGTAACGTAATGTTTATATTTACTAAAATCTAATTTAATATTTCCTTCAAATGTGCGATAATTCAGCCACAAGGTTTTATATTTTGTAAAACCTTCGCTTCAAAATTATCGCTGCCTGAAGTTCTTAACATCCACTAAACGATAATATTTAATGTTAATAGTATTTGTCCATTACCGTAACAAGTACTTAAAACTTGCGTAAACTCGTAATTTTGGTTAAGTTCACCACATAGATATAAAAATCAAAGGCAATGCCAAAAATATTTCTGATCACGTTGTGTCCTTTGAGCAGCAGCCAAGGATTCGCACATAACTTTATTTTGATTACACTTTCTTAACTTTTCGCTTGTGACGTGTAACATGTTCTATTTGTTTATTACTCTGTGGCTTATAAGTTTTACCAAGAGTACGTATTTATTATCTATGCTATTTATCTCTGTTCTATTGTAAGAATTGTATTGGATTTAGGGTATATTGTATTGTTTATATATAGGAGCCGGATTGAGTTTATAAATTCAAAATTAAGAGAAAAGTATGATTAGAATAAAAATACAGCTTTTTCAAGCAGTTTATTATTTACAGTGAGTCTTGGAAAGATCCTACTCCAAAGCACTACCTGTATATACGCGCATATACAAGCAGACGCGTTCACAACTTATAAACATCTTATTAAATTCCTGAAGACTTGATACAATTTTAATTTGTTTGATTAGAATTTATTTTACCGCTTATTAATTTGGTCCGAATTGTGCAAATTTAAATTATGTTTATGTATACATTCATTTTTAATTACCCGCACCGCGGGGCGCATGTTATGCGCAGAATTTCCATACATGGTGAATGTCTGACACTTAGCAATGTATAACTTTAATATGTAACTTTATACCAATTATAAAGTCGATACATTTGTCTTAAATCAAAGATTACTTTTTAATAACACACTCGACCTGACACTAAATTATTGAACAAATTTCCAAGAATAAAAATCAAACATTATTATCAATTGTTATTTTGATCGATTCTTACCTTTTAAGAGTTTTCGCATCTTTAGCATCGCATTCGCATCGAGTTACATATACATTTACATTTTACACTCAACATTTTCCTCGGTCGAGGAGGTTTAAAGTGATCATTTATTTGAATTAGCTCAAACCTAAACTCTTAATATCTTTATTAATATACGTGAACAAGTACACTTATGATCAAAAAGAATTTAAATTAATTGTAAATTTACATTAGCTACTGCCATGTCAAGGGCGATTTGCTGTGATGTCTTCATCTTCGTTGTCATTTCAAAGGTAACCATCAACATGGCTACTTTAACTTGACTTTATTGCTCAACGCAGATAGAAATCAGGAGTTCCTAGATACGATCTCGGTTAAGAAATAACTATTTAGGGTTTGTCCGCACAGAAAACTGATCACCTTCTTTGAAGCAGACATCATCTGAAAACGCGGAATTTCATCTACCCTATATTATTGGGTGACGAGAGTGTAGTTTTTAGTTAAAAATTATATTGATTAACCGGGTTTTTATATATAAAATAGCAGTTATAGGTCCTACGAGTCGTATAATACACATCAGAGTACATGTATGTACATTTAACATCTGCTTTCTGCTAAACAAATGTTTTTAAACTAAAATTTAAATTTAATTTAAGTTTTTGAAATAACTACAAAATTATGTCTAAAGTCACTTTATTAATGATTTAACGTGTCAAATCTCTCTCTAAAGCGTTTATGAATGACCGTAGGATTATTACCACCGATATTTTGAAACACATTTGTCATAAGTAGCTAATTAAATGTATAGACGGGAAAATTGAAACAATTCGAACCTCGTTCCCCGGGAGGAGCGTTCAATGTTATTAGATATTTAAGGCACGATAAGAACGTAAAAGTGATCGACTCCTTCACGATATATCTTAAATCTCGGGGGTTGACGATTGATGACACTAACTTTCAAAGAAATCGGATATCCCTTTATTGCCAACATTTTGGAATAGCAACAGTATATTAGGGTGTAAGAATAGTATGGTAGTTCTAAACCCTCATAGTTGAAGATGTATAACAAATATGAGTCTATATGATTTTTTAACATTAACCTTCCTAAGTTGGCATAGTTACCAATATGTTTATATATATAAATTTTTTGAGCGTGTGTTTGTAATTGAACTCCTAATGGGGAATTTGATTAATTATAATAATATAATTTTATAATATATTTTTTTGTAACGTCGTTGGTGATTAAATAAAGTAAATTTGTATTTTTATGTGAAGTCTATGAATTAATTTCCTTAGCAAAAAGGCTTATAAAAGAAAAGTTATACAACTAATAATTTGCGCTAATGTGTGCAAATCGACAAATAATTTTGTGTAAAAATAAAATAACCCAGCATACCGCTACTAAAATAATGAATCTATTTTAAAAACATTTGTCAGAAACCGGAAAATATTCATAATTTGAAAATATCTACCGAACTTCCTTCCTACCGCACTTCGCTTTTCATACATTGTTGAACATTGTATGTAAAATCGAACTTTATTCAAAAGGACGGATTAGACATGACCTAGTTACAAACCCATCACAAAACTTCACTCGCAATCACATGTGACAGGCTAGTGGACATTCTCATTTTGTCATCTATGAATATTCACACAATTACATAGGCGTCGGAATACTGCAGCCCACGAATTGCAATAAATAACATAGCAGTATTATCCTAGTGGACGAGTAAGGTTCTAAAATAACAGTCATATGTTGTATCCAACTGTATTCGAATGAATTTCACTTATTATATTCTATGTACGTCATGAAAACTAGCGCAAAGACTGTGAATCAAAACATCGCTTCAGAATGCTTCTTCACATTGTTTTCCTGCAACAACTTTGTTCAGTAAATATACTATTACAATCCAATCAATATTCAGTCCATCCAATATCTATATAATAATCCAGAATGCTTACGATAATATTGAATAAACTATACTAGCTGCTACTATACTATATATACTAGTGGACAGATTTGTCCAGTATACATGTCCGAAATAAAAACCAACATATCATCTAATGATAAATTTAAATCATTCTCGAATCCACAACTTACCAAAAAATCAATATATTAAATTAGTCCCGCCGCTAAGGAGTTTTATATGAAACACTAGATCATTAGATTTTTATATATAAAGGTGTAGTACACCGCTATTTTTTAAAGTATAGTACTATCGAGTAGATATAAGCGTATGGAAAAAATTGAAAGCATTTGTAAATATCTGCATATGTTTTAAATAAAACATTTTGTCAAATCAAATCCATACTTAGGAAAATTAATTTCTCTATTTATAACTTTATAATGATACTTCAATGAAACATTTCGCTAAAATCGATAACAATTAAAATGATTGTAATGCGAGTAACGTACATAAAAGCCTGGAACATTTAAAAACGTTCAATTCAGCACGAAATGCAATACTTTAAATTGAGTGCACGATTCTGTGGGATCAATTACTAACACCGTTCTAAAACTAACAGATATACGAAGACTTCAATTTATAGGTATTCGCTTCTGTGCAATATTCGCGCGAAAGAACTTGAATATATCGTTGCAAACAAATTAAAGTGCCAACAAGCAATTTTTATAACATAAATCTTTTTATATTAAACTACTGGTAACTAGTAGTGGCTGACTGAAATAGGCTTTCTGACAGTGTAATTATTTCACTATTAGACACCTATTTCCCTCGCTAAACTCTTTTAACAACAGGTTGGATAATTTTACCAAATGCGCAAAACGCGCACATCAGCTTATTAAGCTGCTAGTGTGTTTATCTATATAATAATATAGGGTAAATGCTTTTCGAAGTAGGTACATATTTTCAAATAAAATATCAAAATACAGAATTTATTAACGTGACAAATTTGTAGTTTATAAAATAGTATATAGAATAAATAGTAACGATGATAGACACTCGTTTTTAAATTCAATTTATTCCCTGCATAAAGGTAAATAAGTCGGAGACAAGGTGTCGCAAATCATACATCAAAAAGAGCAATCTGCATATATCAAGGCGACTACACCGACGTGAATTAATAGATGCATAGAAACATATATATCACTGTAAGATAAAAGAAGAATTCACTGCCGTCATTTCATGGGAGTCAATCTCGAAAGAGTTATATGGTGTGTAAAACTGACATTTACGATTGTCGAATAGTCGTATTAATTAACTAAATAGGTTTTATGTGTCATTTAAGTGTCATACAAATTTGTTCGGTCATAAATATATGTTAATGGAACTTTTAAGTATCATTTCGAGTTATAACGCGTATTGTTCGGTCAAAATGAAGAGGTATGGCTTCCGTGTGCAGCTAAATATACAAAAATAAGATAAACACGCCAATTCACTTAATAAATCAATTTAATTAAAAAAAATGGAAATAGAAACATATACTTGTACAAACATCTGCGTATATACCAGAGAAATATATAATTAAATTACAATCTCTATATATTTTGCCTATAATTTAAGCAACCAATAAAACAACAAGTAGATAACGATAACTCCAAAGCACGCTTTAAACGCGCTTAGAACATAGTGTAATAAATTTTCTCGTAGGGTTACCATGGCAACAAACTTTAACGACCATGAAATATAACGCAAAGAAAAAATAATAATTACCCTGTAGTATTCAAAGTAATAATGAAACAAACTTGTTAATGTTGGTATAGTTATTTTGCACATTTTGACAAGACCCTTAAAATGCTTGTTACACGTAAGATACCTTAAAAGGTATTTCGCGACAGAAATGATTTCAGTAAGAATTTTAAAAAGAAATGTCATCCAACGCGGCGCCTGCTATGGCACAAGCAATAAAAAACCTCTGTTAGTGCTCGTAAAATGCCCTAAACAGAGGATATAACGAAATAACTATCTCGATCAAAATGCCAAAAAGTGCACAAGTATCTTTTTTATTTTCCGTGTAATGTAACGGACAATTAACATTTTAATATTTCTTTCTAGAACTTATTTACGGAAAATTTATTTTTATATTTTCTGGGACACAACTGATATAATCAAATTAGGCATGAATCTTACAAAAGTGAGCTTTTGTTATCAGCAGACGGTATGTATTGAAAACTTGTGTTTCGTCCTAGCTTCACCGTGCGACTCTCATTCTTGAGTTCGTAGGTTCCAATCCCGGCTGTGCACTTTCTAGGCACTTAGTACTCTCTCGTACGGTGAAGGAAAATCTCGTGAGGAAAAAATATGCCTTAGACGGAAACAAACGACGGCGTGTATCAGGCACAGAAGTCTACTCATCTAGGCTATAGGAAAAAACAACTGATTTTAGAGGAAGAGACGAAGAAGAAAGAGAAGAAGAAGGTAAACAGAAATTAGAGTCCCAGAACTAAACTAAAGCTACATAATGCTAACTATCCACGTTTTGATATTATCTACAATAAAAACGTAAAACTTAAATTCAATTAGTAACATTAAGACTACTTCTACTAATATTTGGGGTCACGCGCCATTATATCATATTTTACCATACATAGATCACAGATCATAGATCTCAGAGATTGTGTTTGTTATACTAATTTAATATTAGATAATAAGAAATATACTTATATTAAGGAACATATTTATACTTTTGTATTACTATTGTACTATTTCTTTGCTATGATTTCTAATCTCCTTATAAATCATAAACCTTTATACGTAATTGTTATGGTGACACGCGGGCAATAAAACAGACACTAATGTATGGCACATCTATCTTCTAAATGAATCTGAAAAAATGCCGAGCGCGCGAGTTATAAGCCTGTGGACAAGTTAATTGCGGTAGGCCAAATTAAAAGACGTGGTATTTCTCCCTTTTTTATCTCTAAAAATATACAAACATGATTACAATGTAAATCATCATACATTTATTTGAAAGCAACATAAATTTAGGTATAAATAAAGAATAACATTCGTGTTTTGTTTTATATATAATATTAAAAACAATTATTTACATATTATTAAATATTATACTTTGTGTACATTCTTTTTTGTTTTATATTAAGTTTTGAAGTTTTAATTTTTTTTAAACAAACTATTAAACAGACAGTACAGTTTTTTTTTGGCTATATAAACAATATTAATTGTTTTATACTACTTATTAACTTTAAATGTTTTGCTTTGTTCCACTTTTGTATAAAAAATGGAAGAGTTCTTCCGTGGTTCATAGAAAGAATCCCATCTGTTGTGGGTGGGTGTGTGTGTGTATGTTTGCTTATCAAATAGTTATTTATTTATTTTTGAACAAATAAAAATATGCTGGACATTCGAATCCCGGCTGTGTAACAATAAAATTTTCTTTAGTCTAAATGTCTATTTTAATATCAGACTAAACAAATAAAATTAGTTGAAAGTTACTATGAACTGCGTCATGTTTAAAAAATTAAAATTTCAAATAATTTTAAAATCCTTTCTAAGATATTTAATAGTTAATTTGATAAGGTATATAAGCTTGGGATAAAATGGCGGAAACATTTTTCAAATACAGCAAACATTAAATGGGTGCATATAACTTTTTACTAATTCGTATTGAAAATTCTATGCAACAGTAATTGCTTTAATTCCAGTCCTCCAACTTAACCTACACCTATGAACTTGAACCTTACTTTCTAATTTCTATTGAACGCACGATTGGGAAAGTCAGATCAATTACACTTACCACTATCTATATATATCATACCAGTATCTGCCCATGACTTCGCTTTTTTACGAAACTTTTTCTATAGTTTAACGATTATTTCCAGTGATTTTCAGCGATTAATACATATCCTGATTTTTCTGATTTCGATTTGAATAAAAAAGAAAAAACAATATCGTATGTACGCGATGACCCGTTGAACTTAAATGTGCTATACACAAAAAATAAATATTTCCATGTAAAAGCAACAAACCAAGTTTCATCTGTAAAGTAGAATTCAGAAATTATTAGTAAAGTTTATTAAAAATATAGCTTTTCCCAAAAGTTCGGGATAACGGTAGACCGACTGTGGAGCCATAATTTTTTTAATAACAATTCAAGTTCTTCAAGCTTCCAACTCGAAATTACGTACCTACATTTATTGATTTCTTAATCAAAACCAGTACAAAACAGGTCTAAATGTAACAGATATAGTGTACTCATTAATTTGCATAACCATTATTTGTCGACAATCAAACTAATTTATTGTGCAATTGCAAATTAATTAATGTTTTTGTTTCCTGATAAAAAGCTATAGAACATCTGTAACCTGTTTTATTTGATTTAAGTTGCTTTAACCGCTTCATGAAAACCCAGTTGTATGTATTTGCGGCTACTACTGGATTTGGTAAAAACTACCGATTTAAATTTGTACGGTACTTACATAGGCGAGTAGGTAGTGAGTGAAGGTTCATCAGTATCTATAAAAGCCAAATGTAAATTGATTGATATGTGACGTTTATAATTAAAGAGGTCGCAAAAAAATAGCCAAAATATACGGAATGTGGTTAAAACTACGTAGCTTCCGTTCGTATAAAGTGGGCTAACATAGTAGCGTTTTTGTTAACGGGTTTATTTACATGGTGATACAACTAGAAACACAACTACAATTATAACAAGGTTATATTAAAATAATAAAAAAATAGGTTGAAATTAAATTAAGTAATTTAATCACTAAAGTCTCCAATTATACTACAACCACAGTGTGTGGTTGGGGTTCACAAACACAGGAGAGTTTTCTAATATTTTTAAAAGAAATCCGTGAGTGGTGGGAGCTAATCTCTGTTCAAACGTTCCATGACGCGTGGAGGTCTTTGCTGAAGAAGCATCCAAGGTCCGTTCGGTGGAGAGTTGTATATTGGTTACAGATCCGTACGATTGAGAAGTTGTCTATACCCCATCCGTACAATGGATGAAATATCGGAACCATAGTAACAAAGAATATGATATATATAAGGTCGCTGTATTTTGGAAAGGCATAGAAGACGGACTTTTGAATCATCAGTGTAGCAAACAGTATACGCTCCGTGCTCCATCGGACTCCTTACATTCATTATATTCTTTCTAATTTCAGTGTTTGTTTTTGTAAGAACATACGTCCAAAATAGTCCCATAAATAATTATAAGAGTGTCTCGGATTCCTTAGCGACATTTAGAATTGGCATATAGGGAAGATTATATGTTAACCCACAAGAAACTCGGTCTTGTTCATTCAGATTTAAAATAAAATTCTATCAACACAGTGTATATATAACATAATGAAATTATGTTTCTAACAAGTCCGTAGAACTTATTTCTCTCTTGGTTTCTGGTTCCCCAAGCATTCATTAGGCAAGATTTGAATATTATCAATGAACTATTATTAAAACAAAAGACGATATCATATGTTTGATCACACTGGACGTATTATGTTAATTATGTAAAGTATCGTGTCACGTGTCAATGCGTTTTGAACTATAGATGTAAATTAAATCTGGACATCGTCAAAACAGGATATCGTAGGATTAAGAATTGCAATCGAGACATTTCGGTATTTTAGAGATCTCGGATACTTGTCGAAAATACGAAAGAAAAATATTTATTGTTACTCATATTTATAACATCTATTCCTATTATTGATAAACATTTTATTTATAATTAGTTACGAAACATTTATTCACAGAATTACTTCTATCTCCCCATACGATAATTGCTTCTCAGTCTCAATAGAACCAGTGGCTCCAGCATGAGTAAGCCAATATATGTGTAAAAAGATACCCCTTGTTCCCCATACTCATGATTCATCTCTTTTTGTATGAGTGACTCTAATCTATTTCCTTTCACAGAAAGACAAGAAGGAGTTTTAGCTACTCTTAGATTCTCTTCTAAATAGTTTAGACGCCTTTCAATTCGCGACGTACCATGTCTTCTTTATAATTACAGGATTTTTTAAATATAGGAACGACGTTGCATATATTCGACGCTCAAAGACAATCGACAATATGGATCTAAAATAAAAACTTTTTCGATACTACTGTAACTTAATATCTTTTATCTCATCATTTCGTAAAATGGCACGCGGTGTTGATTTTGCATTCCTTATTGCATTCTATTGTTGACTAAACGTAATCAAACGCGCCAACGCATCCACGCCAATTAGTGTTTAACATCTTCCATCTACTTTTTATCTAGAAATTGTGCGGTTCGCATACCTATTGTTCATTGATAGAAACGTAGCTGTTTAATCCGACTCTTAGCTTAGACATAAATAAAGCAGTTATGTTTCAGTGAGGAAATAATAAACATGAGTAAACAAACCGTAGATTTCTCACAAAACTTTCAGTGTTACTTCGATAATGTTTCGCGATAAATTGTGATTTAGAAATAAAGCCTTTTATACACGATTTTGGGTTCTTCATAATACATTAATACAAGCCAAATTTTCTAAGTACAGTTTCTAACATTATATCGATGAAATTTAGTGTAAAAACAAGTTGGTACGACTTCCAACGGATGTATTTCCGTCTCTTCATGTTCCTCTTATCTAAGTTTAATAAATTTATATAAATACAAAAATAAATAGGCAAGCAGTTTTGTATAAGCATACACAGACATAGAGAAAAGAATTTCATATGTTTCTCCTTTCGAACACATTCAATTTCATACGTAATATTTTATTTTCAATGTAGCCTTTTTTATCCTAATTAGTCTTATAAACTTGTATGATAATTTCGGTTTACATTTTCATTTTAAGTTTACTAAAGGGCTCGTTAAGTAAATCACGGTATAAGAGATAAAAGACCCTCAAAATGTCCAGATACTTACATGATTTAGACATAACATCTTACATTTCTACTCCATTAAACAAGACATCTATCTCACATAACGACACCATAATGAACATTATACTTTAGTTTATGGTGTTATGTTAATAGTCTTAAGACTCAAATAATGCAGGCAAACACATCTTTTGTCATGACGTAGCATAGTTTTTAAAACATTCACAATCAGCTGATCGTGTGCTCGTGTTTGAGTCAGGTAACAAAGAAATTTGCCTTCTTTCTTGCCATTCTGTAAATGTATAGAATTAATTTGCAAATTTACTCCAACCAACCTAGAGATATGTCTAATCAAGTTTTTGGCTCATCGTCATTTACAGAATCACCCTACTGTTCTGAATTAATACTAACAAACTAAGTAAATAAAATTTATTGTCAACATATCTCGCTAGTCCGCGGTTCTATTTATAATATAACAAAAAATTCCAGTCCAGTCTTGACATTAATTCCTTTGTCCTTAAACAAATGAAAAGAAAATAAAACCTTTTATAAGTCAGCTCAAAAGTTAGCCATGACGAATGCTTTTCAACTGTAATCAAACCCCGACATTCTTGAACATTTTCATTTAATTAGCCAATAAAAATCGCGTGAAGATCTTTATATAAATGAGTTTCCTGTCGCCGAACGAGTGCAAAAACAAATTTGTATGAAACATCTGTTTACCAGTATGATATTATTATATCTTTCATATCCTATTAGTTGTGAATTACAGTTATTTTTAGCGATGTGAGATTCCGTTGCGTGTGATATTAAGTGGACTACGTTGAATGATGATTATAAAAATTTAATACATATCTATTTTTGTCATGTGGTAGTTTGTGTATCTTTTTTCATTATCCATGCAATCAGGGTAACCCCGTGGGTAAATAAAATATATAATGAATGGAGAAATATTATAGACGTATTTTGTTACTTAAATCTTAAGTTTTTCTATACAATTACTTAACTTCAATCATTCGTCTTCCTTCCCGCTCCAAAACTTTCGCAGTCGTAAAATAATTTTATGAATTACTAGAGATATTTTTGACTGTTGTCTCCACTCTCCACGTATTACGACGATCAAAGGCGAAAAATACTTACACTATAATCTGTTGCTATGAACCTAACCTTAAATATTATTTATTGAGTTATTAAAATGAAAAATCCATACACAACAAGATAATAATTCTATTTAACTACCACAAAACATAATAGAGCAAAGCAATAGCTATCAACAATGTCCTTTGTAGACGTCTAACCAATTGCATTTAGAACATAATCAAAGAAAAGCTTTAAGCTCTTTTTCGAAGCTTTAGTGCGTAACAGCGACAGTAAAGAGATTTATATTTGAATGCGCCGAGACGCGGTTTCTTCACGATTCTATCTCAAACGCTTATCCGACGTTATTATCAGACTCATAGATATGTCAAATGGTTCGATAAAGACTCTTTATTTGGTCTTCTCTTTCACGATGATCAAAAGTTTAACGTGGATGTATAAAGTTACAGTTTACTGGAATAGTGATTTGTGAGCCTCTATGCCATTTATTAAAGTGAATTCCGGGGAGATGAGTGAGCGGACATGAGTGTGTTAAAAAGGGTGCGGTGATGCAAGTAACGCGGGCGCATGATGCGCGCTCGGTTTGATGGAAGAGTCATGGTCGTCGGGCGGTGGGCCGCTGCTGCGTACGAGGTCTTTGCCTTTGGTGCTAGAGGCCAGCGGCGGTGTGCCCGCTCGCCAGACAAAGCTAGACCCTCGGCAGTTATTGACTCTCACCCGACATTACTACCCCGAGGGCGGTTGGGGGTGGGGGGTCGCTGTAGCGGCGACGATAGCCCAGCTTCTTGCCCACGGCTTGCATCAGGCTTCTGCAGTGATCGCTGTAGAAGCTATCAAACGGTTCGGTCCGGAGGTGCAAATGCAAGCAGGTATGTGCAAAGTAACCAGAATGACAGTTCACTGTACGATGGATAAGGTTTTGTATCGGGGCGATACAAAATGTTTTGAATTATTGTATTAACTTGTAACTGTATCGGGCTTACTTACTAGATTTATTTATTACTTTTTTCTTATTAGCGTTACTTGTGAGAGATTGCTTGAGAGTAATAGACGGCACTGTCGCCACTTCAAAATGCCATAGTTAATAAGGATACTTATTTAAAAAATTAATAGCGTTTAGGCCTAAAATTATTTTAATTGTTAAAACAATTTTAAGTGCACAATAAAATCAATTCACCTTCAATAATGGTAAAATATGTTGTCAATATCGTAATACAGTAGTATATAATTATCTACTGGATTATTTACCAAGTAAATAAGTTCGATTACAGCCAATTACATAATAATGATTTTAACAGAAAGGTTGAGTCAGCAATTAAACAACATTTATATGTCAACCCTTATACAGTTACATTATAATGTTACTTTTAAATGACAAGTGAAACCTTCAATACCGGATCACACGCTTATTGTTTTTAATAATAGCAAACTTGTTTACAAAAATTACGTTATTTTATTTATTTTTACTCATTTTTGAGTAGGCAAGGACTTCTTGTATATTATTTTATATTATTATTATGCAGTACTGACCTTCGGAAAGATAAAATCAATAAAATGTCAAAACGTAGTAATTAAACTTTAATAAATATTTCACTAAATCGGTGTAATTGAAACAATACCGTTTTAAATAAAACCCTTTTCACTTCAACTTTCCGTTTTAAGAATAGAATTGAGTGGTACTTTAAATTCGTCAATAATGTGCGCCTCCACAAGTTCTAGATTTGGAAGATTTCCAAGCCTTCGACAATACTTACTTAAAATCGTTCATATAGTGTCTGGATAGTTGTTGAAAGTTTCACCGATCCGATTTTCTCTAACGAAGTCTATGCTTTACAAGATTGCTTTGCTATCAAGATAAAACAAGAGACGTATTTTGACTTCGAATACAAAGTGCTGATTGATCTTAAAGATTTTTTGAACGAAAAGCGATAGTTTATTCTAGGGCTTAAATGTTGTATTAACAATAGTACATCATAAAATAAATTGTATTTCTATACTGTAATTTATAAAGTACAGTTATAAATTAAAATTATACAAACGTATGATTTTTGTAGGAATTCTTGAAATTGCATATCCTTTTCAAGCTTATCATATTTCACTTGAGACAACACTTAAGTATAAACTTATTTATTCATCGGCTTAACCCTGTGGATCTTTGATCTTTGTCAAAAAACTTTATTGTGTCTTAACGAGTTACTTAATATAGAAAAAAAAACATTGACCATCTCTATTTTGTTTACCATTATTGTTCTACGATTCATTAATCAAATAATGATTCGTAAGTTTAATTAAATGTGATATCTATATAGAGTGGTGACACATTCAATCACAGTCTTAATGCAATGCCCCCGAATATAAATAATGAAAAAAATAAATCTAATCGAAAATTCAACTCATACATAATATGTTGCAGCGAAATTGCGTTACACGAGACAAAGGCTTGTGTTAATCAAATTTTGGATAGAATTAAAACCTTAATTTAACTAAAGCCTGTTTACTTAAATCAAGTTTGAATCTATTCTATAATTAAATAGTGTTGTGGGTGCAGTTAAAGTTGATTGAAGGTTCTCGTACCGTACTACGAAAACTATAGAGTATAGACGGTAGCAGAGAAAGTTAAAGAGTTGCCAGGTAATTGTAAATCACGAAGAATTAGTACTTTTAAGTCTGTGTATATAATTATTTTCAATTTTAGTACCTATGGGTTATAGGTTTCATGTTCTTAGCCAAAATATTGGTATCGAGAATTGAAGTGGATACTCCTGACTTAATGATTATGGTGTCTTCACTTCTGAAGTAACAATACTATATATTGTATGCTTATAATATTTTCTTTGTATTAAATACAATAAATAATTTATATTAGTAGGGTAAGACTGTTACAAAAATTACCATGTGTTTTAAGTTAAGTGAATATATTTAAACTTGGCAATCGACTCAAGTAAAGTAATTTTATTGCTACGAATCTGTCTAGTCTGGATGCTCGGTTTAAATATATAAAGGGACGACACTCGTAAAACTAACAGTCAATAATACATTTACAATTGCCACAATCCGATTATATTTAATAGAAAACTTATGACTGAATAATGCAAAGAAATGTGGCAAAAAGGTTGAAATAGTATTATTTACTTTATGAAATTACCGTCTAATAAATAATCTCTTATAAAAAAATGCCGCTTGAACCTTTTACGTCTTGGTCACAGATTCCTGTATCTGTTTCGTCATTATCTCTAATAGTAGATAAATCTTTATAAATATCTTGATCTAAAGAATGAGATAACTGAAGCACCAAAAGAAGTGATATGTGAGTGTTTTTAGTATAGTATTTTATGAGGGCAGAGTAGATATTATTTAGCTTCCGATTGGATTATAAACTTACCAAAATCTCAAAATGGCCTAAACAAGGGTTTTTTAATGAACGAATCTGATTACTTACGGCTGTTAGTATTTATTTAAATTGCGTTGTCTTTGTTTATTGTACTCTATCTAAAGACCTGTGAACAGCAAAGGGAAAACCCGTCAAAAGAACAAAGGATTTTACGTAAAAATACGCATGAAAAATTCTTCAACACAAATGTGTTATAAATTCCAAATCCGTTCTAAATATTATATTCTCGCTGCGTATAAATTGAATGATATCGTCTATCTGATAAACGGTTACATTAATCATCACCTTGCGAAAGACACGTAATGAATAATTTTATAGCTCACACAATTTATGAACTTTCCCTTGATACATTTGATAAATCACGTGACGATTTTTCGCGAATATTTTCGCGAGTAGCATTAATTTTTGAATTAATAAAAATAAATCTATTTGCAATTCACACAGAACATAGTAGTATAGTGATGCAACTACGCATCTATGCATAGTTGGAACATCGTTCTTGGACATCATAGGCAGCTTAAAAGTAAAGCCCGCAAATAAAGTTTAAACTAAATGAGCGCACAAAGTAAGAAATGTAATTGAGATCTATTCTAAAAATAGGTTAATATTTTTTTTTACTTAATTGTAATGTCAAAAATAACAGTAATTTATTCATCTTAATAAAAAAAACTAATAATAGATATAAATGCATAATTGCCCTGAGATACCATTTTAGTACTGCAATCCATATAAGTTTACAAAGTAGTACAAATACTGGAGAGATATGGTTAAAATTAAAAGAAACAGTTAAATCAATACTGTCATTTGGCAGTGGTATCTCGCTTTATTCCTCGAATGGCAGCATTAACTCAAGATAAGCTTTAAGTCACAACTTATACAGGAAGCTCTATGTTTATTTAATAGCTTGCATGGGACCGGAGTGCGATCCATTTATAACAATATATTTTGTTATCTACCAGAGAATGTAGCAAGTTAAAACAAAGATTTACATTTTTGAAATGACCATATGTCATTTTCCTTTCCTTAAATCATATAATGATATAGAAGCGATCCTATCTTTCCTTATTTCTATTCTATTCTATGAGACAGTCATCTTTAAGAAAGTCTAAGTAAATGTTAAAGTTTTCTTTTTTATAGAACAGGGGGCAAACGGGCAGGAGGCTCACCTGATGTTAAGTGATACCGCCGCCCATGGACCCTCTCAATGCCAGAGAGCTCGCAAGTGCGTTGCCGGCACTATAAAAGTAGATGCACTGTAAAATCTTTCGCCATAGCAAAATACGATGTCTTGGGCAAAGCCAAAGGTGGAAAAAGTATCGATATAAGACACGATTATGACGAACGTCTGTTTCGCACGATATTCGCAAAAAGCGCTAGACTGGCAAAAAGGCTGGTGAAGCGGGTGGCCGCCCTAACTGCCAATCATCGACAATCGTTTATTAGGATCGACGTAGGGTGATACCGATATATTAGTGTTGCCAACCTCATAGCACATTTATCATCGAAACTGGCGTTTAATATGTTTCAGCTCGGTGACAGCAGTCGTGATAAGACCGAATATATTTTTAATATAATTTTAGAATTATCACAACATGATTTGTGGGATAAGTTGCGTAATTTCTATTAAGCAGACCGTAATTAATTTTTCGATCTCGAATTTGGAATAAGTTTTGGACGTTTTTCCGTTTTCGAGTAATTTTAATTTTCGATTTTATGGACGTAATTAAAACTTCGTAATTGCTTTTTTTGACAAGCGTATTTATTTACTGTTTAGAGTCTGGTTAGCTTAGACAAGTGGCTTTTAATCTGCAAAAAAGAAGTTTTATATGATTCAGATTAAGAGATAGCATACAAATTTAAATACTACTGTCCTCGTCGGCTACCAGATTACTATTTGTTTGACCAGAAAGAATAGATAAAAAAAGCTTAAACAAACATACATAATTACTATTATATGTATATGTAATATTTCCATACCGTATAGTTTTGGAACGCTTATCAGTTATAAATAATCTTGATTAATGGAACAGATACATACGAGAATGTGTGCCATGGCACATTAGGTTACGGGACTTCAAACATATATATTTTGTATATGTGATGCATTAGTATTATTTATTATTAGCAACTCGAAATGGCAGAGTTAATAAATTTAAAAGTAACAAAGGGGCAATAACTCTTGAAACAACTTTCAGACGTCCATTAATTGAATATAAGAAACGGGAATTCAAGCGTTCAAAGGGAAAACTTTAATTTATGATCGCATCAGTCAATAACGTCACAAGTTCTATGAAAGAAACAAGTCATCGATGTATAACAAGCAATAAATCAAGAATCCTTTGAAGAGCTAGATATTTTAGATGCTATTAAAAGTTCAAGAGAAAATACTTAACTTTGGCAATTTGGCAGAAAAGATGTAAGGTAATTGGTGTATCTTTTAAAAGCGCCAATGCGTGAAGTGGTTGCCACAGATAATTGTTTTTGGTTGTTATTATAGGTTTTTTCTTGGTGTAAAAATCTATAATTTTTCGTTTCAATAATTTTTGTCTAAATTCTTAAAAAGAGTCATTCATCATTTCAACTTTGATGTAACAAAAATAAAGTTTTAATAACATAAAATATAAACTTTATATATATGTTTTATGGAAGCAATCCTATAACATAATAGAGGTTCTTTATAAATTACATTCTCCATAACTTAGTTTATGACAGCAAAATTGTTTTCCATACATTTATTTCTGTGTTCATATACTTCTTTCTCTTGTTAGGTAAAGTGTGGAAATTGTCAACAACAATTACAAATGAATAACAAAAATGTAAGTTTAAATGTAAAACGATAAGTATAAATGATACTGTCCATAATGTTCCATAATTAACGATATTTCGGTTCAAAGATACTTTATATATATACATTTATCAAAATTATCCATATTTCCGATTATTGTAACCATAAAGATCTAACCTAAAAAATATTTATTTATTTATTTAATTGTAAGTAATCTAACAGCTTACACTTATACACATTATAATACAAAATACTAAGACAATACAGAAAGCCAAAATAGAATAATAAAAAACTGAAATTTGACATTTAAAAGCAACAAATAATACTAAGAATTTAAAACTACTACTTAAAAAAATCAGAGTCTTCCCGCTTCTATATATCTTCTATATTGATTTAAAAATATATTTTTTATTGTGTATATTGATAGCTATATACATGTTACATCCGGTAGTCTTCTGAATAGAAACTACAAACTTCATTCATTTATAAGGGGATGAGGTAGCGATCTCTTTATTCTGTTTCGAGAACTATGCAAGAATATAGATGTTCCAGTGCATTTGTTGTCTAAAGAATAAACTTGGCCATTATTTATGAAGTTATATTTCGCCGCAACTGCAGCTCGTTCATAGAAATTGTGGGAATAGTTTTGAATTTAAAAAATGTGATTGTGGCTTTATACTTTTGTTTAGCGAAATTCTTTGTTTATACGGTTGTGAAAAATACAGTACTACTTGATTAAATTATTATGAAAGCTTTTAATTATTGTACAAAATCCTTCATATAATAATAATTTTAATTTAATTTAATTCATACAAACTTCTAAACGTATCGACAGTCCTGCGGTGGTGTGCGCTCATTCGTGTTGTGTTCTGGGTTTTAGCGCCATTTTGACGAATATGTTTCTTCTGTTAATTATTCTAGCCGATCTGAAAAACATATTATCCTCCTAAATGATATCCAATGATGGATATTATCAACAGGTTACGTCACTAAGCTAGAACTATGAATTTATTTCTAAGACAAAGTCTATATTAGTAGATTAAATAAGGTTATTATCAAAACGATTGTTAGATAAGTGTCAAACCATCTTTTTAACAAAATCTTATACTGTATCCGTCGACACACAATGTCTTTATTAATTATTATATTATTTTACTAGTGATGTGATATTATTTTTATGAATGAAAGGGTTATTTCAAAGATAGGACATTTGTCTTCAGTATGTTACATAATTCAGTTCAGATATATTACATAATTATTATATATTGCAAAACTTATAACATGAGTTCACTTACAAACTTACTTCAATGCGATGATTAGTCGATTGCGCTTCTTCTTCAATGCATTAATTCAAAAACAATAAGAGAATCAAAATCAAATTCAGCAAAAAGAACATTTTCAAGTTAAACTTACCTGTTATCCTCCTGCTTATATTCTATTTATTATTAATAACGTATTCAGTCTTGAAGTTGCACCTAGCTATAGCAGTTTTAAGCGTGGTGATAAATTACCAAGCTCTGAAATATGACATCTTAAACAGTTGCTAATATATTGTTCAATTAGCGTGATAAAGTGTCGTTCTATTTACAACACTGCATCTGTATTTTAGAGAAAAAGGCTCTATGAACTTTTTTTATAGAATAGGAAGAAATCGGGCAAAAGGCTTATCTGATGGTATGTGATATTGCCGCCCATGAACACTAACATTTTCAGAAGGCTCGCAAGTGCGTTGCGATCTTTACGCAACTAGCTACCAAAATGTATGTTACATGTGCATAAACTAAATGTAGATTAAGACAGAGTAGTCTATAGATTATGACAATTGATAGAAACTGATTTAGAAATCTAATCTTAACTATATGGGTTATTTATAGCTATTCTTTCAATATATTTCCCTTTACTAAAATTATTTGAAACCGTAAGCTATAAATTCGGAACAAAGCCAGACCGGATGTAAAATATATGTAACTGTGTTGCTTCGTGTGTATCGTCATATACATATAATTTGATAAGTCGGCGACAAATGTTACATCAATCAGTAATGCTTGATTTAACACGGTCGAAAAGATTTATTCAGCAAACGCCATTCTGTAGTTGAAATGTCGACGAACCTTGGCGTAGAAAGTTTTTCAATAAGAGCGTTTGTCAACCACAACGTTTATTTTACAATGAAATGTTAGTAGGAGAGCTGACGAATGTTTTAAGATAATATTTGTACAGGAATATTGTAGTAATGATAAGCCGTAGTCATGCACGTATATGATAATCTTTGACGTCCACACGCCCGCTCATTCTACGCTCCATTTCTTCGCAGTGTCTGTGTAAATATGAGTTCAATCTATGGACAAACGAAGGAAACAAGGATACCTTATTATTTAAACCCTTAGACAATGCACCTAAACTTCCTCTTCACAGGATGTGTTCTTCTTTAGATTCTATCAAAAACATTGACAATCTATCGCACTCCACTACTGCTTTATTTAAAAATAAAATAAAACAACTGTTAATGTCTTAACTCTGCCATGTATATGTGTCGTTGTCATGTTTTGTTTTGTTTGTATCATATAGTATATAAGTGAAACCTATCGTGGATACATCTAATGTGTTTATTTTATGTTTTATTTTTAACTTTATTTTTATTGTCAAGCTATATCCGTTTTGTTTCCAAATAAATAAATAAAAACCTTCATAAATTCTACGTTCGTGGCATCTCAAACACCTTAGTAAAGTATGCTCTTAAGCTAAATCTCATTGCTTTAAAACAAACAAGTGAGAATTGTACAATGTCTTTTAAACTTGGTCACGTCATGTCCGCGCAAATTCCTCTTTATTATAACATTTTATATATTATTTGTCGTAAAGCGAAACTTCTATAACAAAGTTTTGTTGAAGCTTAATAAAGCCGTAAAATCTCAACGTTATTAGTCTGTTGAGATTATGAAATTCGTACAGAGGTATAGAGACTAAGATTTAAAATTTACAATCTACTTGATAAATCGTCATAAACATTACAAATCATTTATAAAAAAAATGAAGAGATCGCTCGAAAGGAATAGGCGCGCAAGTTGCAATCCTTTTTATTTAATTATGTCAATTGTATAATATTTCTGTATGCAACGAAGTGTTAATAAATAAGAATACATGAAATAAAATGTACTGGATGCCAGGGTACTTACGCCATCTATACAAAATATCCGTTAACAATGTGTGAAAATTTCTAAATACACAATCGTGAAAGAAAACCATTTAAACTGCTAAACATAATGTAAACCATTCGTTAAACTAAACACACGGTCTGGCGAAAAACAAATTTACAAGAAAATTTCAAAGTAACCGAATTCAGTTTCAACGGAAACAAATTTTCTCTAGTAATAACTTAGGTTTTAGTATATACGACACTTTGACCAACATCGTTGCTTGATATAAAAAATATCTCTGAAGCAAGTCAACATTTATGTAGACTCAAATGGCTTTATAACCATGACTTATACAAGAGGAAACTATTTGTTTTACTCAGATATTCAGGACATGGCTCGGCGACTCTAAATGTAAACCATTAAATCTATCATCCCTTTCAATAATGCTGAAGATGGCAAATGAATGGGACACTAAATCTGTTTCGTTCATACATACGTTGCCAATAAACATTATTTTAATTGGATATTCTATACCGATACTTGTATAATGGCAAGTCATTTAACAATCTGTCAGGATATTTCTTAATGTGCATTTTGCATGCAATTGCATTCGAATTCTATTTGAAATGTTTACAGTGATTAATTGCAATTAATATAATACAAAATAATGTTTAAATTGAAACGCCAATTATAAGGTTTACAGACTTAACAATAATATGATAAAGAGAATGTATGGTGTGAGTTTGTACTTTTGTATACAGGTATAAATGGGCGTGTAGTGTGAGTATTGAATGTGTGTGTGTGTGTGTGTGTGTGTGTGAATTTGCGTGTGTTAAAATCAGCTTTTTCCACTAGTCAACTCAAAATTTGACTTAGTTTACATTTTTAATTGAAGATGAAGCTATTTAAATGGATATGTTTATTTACATCAGCTGATCTTTGCTTAATACATCTGCCATCTATAGTGGAACTCAAACACCTCACTTTAATCGCGCTATATACTTGCATGTATTAAATTTCACAAAAAAATCAGAAAAGAAAACTTTATACAAAACAAAATAGTTTTTTAATAGAGTAAATCTCAATCGTTTTTGTCAGTCGCATCTGCTTTATAGATGAAAATAAATAGTATTTTTCATAAGGTTCAATTAGTTAAAGTATGATTATATTTGCAAAGTGATACGAGAGGAATAGGGACAATTTAATCTATTAGATATACTGTAAGGCTACTCAAATTTCGTGTGCTGTATGGACTCGAAGGTTTCAGCAGAGCTCGTTTTCAGCCTCAAGCACTATCGTCTACTATAGTTTATTGGTGTAAGAATTTACAAAAAATTAAATTCACTAAGTTCTATGTTGACAAATTATTGATAAGGCTACCCTTTTACTATTCAGTAGACTTATCATGTAGTTATTCTTATTTTAAAAAAGAGTCTATGTACTTATGTACACGTGTTAGAAGTTATACTTATTTGGCGTATGGAAAAAAATAACTAAAATGCAGTAGTAATTAACGATAAATATTAAAATCAATCAAAATGATTTTATTAAAATAAATAAATTATTAGTAAATACTATAACCGTCGAATTGATTTAAAAACACTAAAATAATATTTATTTATTCACACTGTATAATTGTACTGTTACGAAACACATGTTCTAAATAAAAAATTACTAGAATATACAACTTGAACATAGTTATCGATTTCCATGCCACCTAGACCTAACTTTACGATGTCGAATTTAGGTGTTGGTGTGCGCGCGCATCGTTAAAATTCACTCTCATCATTTTCTCCATCGCGCCAAAAGAAGTATAACTTCAAAAATCCCACTATTTAAATTATAGTTGTTTTCTTACCCTTTGTGATTTAATACGTATGCGACAATATAAGTGACATTTCATTCAAGCATTAATTGCTAACACTCTGCCTGAAATTCAAAATTCGAAAATTCATGACTTCGTATCTAATTTGGCAAAGGCTGATAATTGCGCCAAAAACGCTGCATATCTTCGTGACGTTCCGTAAAAAAATTACCCTCATGCGCCTTAAGAAGTTTAAGCCAAAAAGTGTACATTTAAATTCAATTTAACACAGAACATGATGTCGGTGAAGCTCAAACGATACCTTCTGTTTATCGCAATGTTTAATACCGTCATTAAGACAATTTTGCTTTTAGCGGCTACTTAATTTCTGTTAACGATGATGTATTGACGCCTCACGTACACAAAAATACCGCACGATTAAACCTTAATTACAAAGCATGAAAGATAGGTGTAATGAATCATTTGATTTATTTTTCACGCTATCTAAAACACCGTAAAACTTCTAAATAACAATTAATTAGCGATCCAGCATCCATTATTCGACGAGTTGCTTTTAAAAGATGTTTTGAAATGTCACCTATACAATTTTCATTCTACAAAATTAAACTGCAATTTAAAGTTCTTGAAGGATGGTACAAAAGATCAAATGTAATATCAACCTGGAGAAGTCGTTTGTATTATACATATCTGCTTAATATAGGAAAACTCGTGATTTCGTCCGTATCATGTCTGTATCATACATTACATGTACATACGTACGTAATTTAATAAATATATCCTTTCTATTAATATCTCTGGTTTGTCCAAGCATTTTAATTCCCCATTCGTCCCAAATGAATTGTTCAAAGATATGTGACATTAACGCTCTTTATGCCTACACTATCAAAATAACTTGCTGAAGTTATGGTAGTCCGAAAGTTTTGGACAGCTGGCTTTGGACTTGTAATGATGCGCTAAGAGTGAGTTACTTATAACCTGCTCAAATTCTGCGAGTTAATGCTTATTTTATTTGACTATTACCCAGTAGAAGCTTTATGTAACAGATTTAATTCGTCAATGACTAGTCAATTGCATTCCTTTAAGAAATTCGATCGATCGAAAAATTTAAAAAAAGGTGGGACGACGACATTCGACAAGTCGCGACAACATGCGGTAGAGTGGCCATAGAAAGGCCAGAATGGTGAAGATTGGGGGAGGCCTTTGCCACCTGGCAAACGGACATGAAAAAGTGGAACAAAAGAACAATAAAGAAAAATAAAGAAAATACTGTCTTGTCCGAAAAAAGGCTATAATATTAAATTATATATAGCTATTTATACATGGATGATACCGTGATTTAGAAATAATTTGAATGCTAATAATATTCCTTATTATAATATAGGTAATACTAGCATTAACGGCCATGACCGTTGACCAGCCACACATCTAAGTGTCTAATCGTTTTCTATAATTATAAGTAATCTAACAGCTTACTTAATACATTATTATTATACAAAATACTAAAACAATACACAAAGCCAAAACAAAATAGTGATTTTACTTAAGATAAAGTAAATATTTTATATTAATTTCAGGATGTCTTGGGGCAATGTCAGCAAGCGTGGCGTTAGCTCTGTCACCTGTGACGGTTGCGCTCTGCGTTCGGAAATCAACACGGGTCACCGCTGTTGTTGGAGGTCTTGTAGCAGCTCTCGGATGTCTCTTTACTTCTTTCGCGACACAGTTTCACCAGCTATTCTTCAGTTACGGTAAGAATTGTACTACAAGGTTTCACAAGGCGGTATCTACCTCACAATATCTTATATGTTACCTGTACTTATCTACACGGGTTATAAGTTATACCTCTTTGGTGTAACAAGATAATAATCGTTCCAAAAAATGTATTTTTGCCTTATTCGTTTGTAGAATAAACGACACTAACAATAGAAAAACTGAAATGTTGATAAACTTGTGTCGGGTTTTTCGTGGCGGTGTTCACGCGCATTTTAAAAATTTACTCTCATCATTTATAACGCGCCAAAAGAAGTATTACTTCCAGAAGAAAGCAGACAGTTTATATAATAGGTGTCACTTAGGTTTGTTAGTGACGTCAGTCGGTTTCTCTTAACATCCGTGTAACATGACAAAAGTTACCAATACTTAAATAAATGTATATAAAATTAAAAAATCCAATTAAAAGACACCTATAAACAATAAGGCTACAGCTAATTACAGCAATTTTATGATCTTAACACCGCAAGGATTACAAAACAATTAGCGCGCACTGTGGGACGCCACATAAATATTTATTCAATCAGAAACTGCTAAAGTAATAAAATGAGGGTAGCTCTGGTCAATTTTAAACACGCAAAGTGTCAGTTGTGAATTTTTATTAGACATTGAAACGTCGATGTAGCACTTTAAAGGAAATGCATGCAATTCAATGAGTTCGGCGGAAATTTTCCCGCTGTTTCATTATGAGGTCAGTATAGACGAGTGGGTCTTTATGTGCATTCTAGCAATAACAGGGTAAACGTATTTGGCGATGTTCCATACACCTGTGGTTTCACTGGAACATAAAAAACGCTTTTTGTTTACAAATCATGTTACCTCAATTCATATTGGTAACATAGGCGGCGAGTTCGAATTGAGAACGTATACAGATTTTTTGAAAACTATCTAAATAGTTTATAAAAGAAATCCCAATATTAGGAATAAATTTTGAAGTCGATACCATAGCGCTGAGTGTGCTAAGTGACTCCCGTAAGTGGAAAAGGGATTGGATTTTGACATACGGGAGTCATACTTTACGATTCTCGAATAGCATTGATCGTAAAGTTTACTTCATGTGTCATACGTACAAGCTTATTCCAACTATTTATTATAATTTATACATAATATAGTCTAGATTAGTTTTACTTCATCAAATAATTTTAAAGAATTACTTTGATTCCTCCATACTCAGACTGATAGTCCGCCCGAAGGAAATAGTGGCAGAAATAGAACTTACGTGGAAAGCCTAGTAATCGAGTAGCATATATAAAATAACATTCTGACAATTTATAACTAGCCTTCGTAGAAGTCAGTTACAAAGATGTAACGTCTTTTAACATGTTCATTTTCCCTCCTGTTGATTCTACTGACTACAATGCGTAAAACAAATTGAGACAAAATTATGACATCAAAAGACTCTCAAACATGAATTTGAAATCATGACTGAAATATTATGTCAGTTCATATAAATTTCATAAAATATACAATTTAATTAATATTATTCGTTGACTCAATTTATTTGGCGTCGCTATACATCAAAGGAATTCGTTAATTGGCGTGAGTAGCGGATATTCAATGCTCGAACGATAATGCGCTGAATTTATTGAGACCTAGTACTTTTTATTACGCATTAATTAACTACACATACTGCTTATTAATATTGTTTTGTAAACATACTGAAGGCCACCTTATTACTTTTATTTTTGGCGATTTGCATCGCAACATCGCCGCATCTTAGGATTCTACTTAGCTTCTGGAAGTTTAAACATCCATAAATATCGTAATAGGCTGTGGACGCAAAAGCAAAACTCCACGCGTATCACCTCGACGTCCGTCACTTTTTGCCTGGCACTACTACTATGTGGAACCAGCTGCCAACTAAAGTATTTTCAACGAATTCGACATAGGACACTTCAGTAAAAGAGCACACCAATTATTAAAAGGCCGGCAACGCACTCGCTAGATATCAGACGTCGAGTGTATCTCCTGTCCGTTCGCCCCGTGTTGTATATAAAAAAAATTACACGTATCGTAAAAATACCTGTTATTTTCAATTTGGTATATAATTCAATTTTAAAGAAAACTTGTTTGTGCCTCATTGATACGAGTCTTCACGTAACAGCGAGGTCGAATATCGTAGATATTATTTTATTATCCTGCAAAATGACAATATTAGAATTGAGGATATTTTCAAGTTTCCGTATTACGTTATCTAGTATTCTGTGTTTATAACTATGCACATTTCCCATTTATTAGATTTAAAATTAAATTTGTAGGTATGGACTTGAATGTAATCTTGCTGCAAATACATTGAAAGTTATATCGCCTACGCACCTATTTGTAATAATGTAGATAAAAAGGTTGTTAAACTTCTTACTTATAATAATTGTTATTTGTACCAAAGCTTAAATTAGCTCGTATTAAGAAAAAAACAATTTGTAGTAGTTAAACTTATGTTAAATTATGTAAACTACGAAAACTATTGAATAAAATGCCATATCGTCAAGAATGAAGTGCCTTTGCTAACCACTTGTATTAGCATTTAAATTGTCAATATACTTGTAGCCAAGTATCCAGTTGACCAACGTTTTCATAGATACATACTATGTCATACATTATTGATTATAAGGTTTTTAGGTTATCGCTATATTGTTATTATTAAGGTAAATTTGAAATACTACATCCTAATGTCATGTAATTGCCCACTTTTTAAATAATTAACAATTTAAAATGAATTTGAAAATAGATTATAATTGTTCTTTATTTAAAAAAGAATATGAGAGCCATGCACCAGCCCTATATTTTTAGCTATAGACAAATCTTTGACACTTAATTTATACTTTGATATTATGCAACTTCTTTATAATATTATTGGCACTAATAGCAATCAGATTTACTCATTTAAATTTGAGCAATTTCATTCCTAAAAACTTTTAATTATTACGCTTTATACCTATTTAAATGTTTTATTACATAAACATACAATTTCGAGATGTTTCTGTTATTTCCAGCATCGGATGAGACAAAGGTCCCGTTTCCTTCTTGTAAATTGTGCAAAAGTCGTAAAGCATGCGTAATCGTAAATTTTCAATTGCCTTTAAATTTTGATTCGCGCATAAAACGAAACCTCGAACGCTGCTGTTTCGAGGTTTGCAAATTGAAATTCTATGCTTGTTTTTAGTGAAATTATCCTTTAACTGCAGTATATGAGTTGATTTCACTTTGTGCCCGAGAAATATTGAGATTAGACACTTCACGAGCCTATTTATTTATTAGTCCCATCAATAAACTAGAACTAATGCGTGCACCGATAGGTGCGAACGTCGTGCACCTAGTGATTAGTTTACACAAATGAAAGAGAACTACAAAATATGACCTAAAATAACAAAAGAATTTAAGAGTAAATGCTAACAGAAAGCCCTTCATATTATCATATGGGAGGTCAGAAAAAATATCTAGATCTTTCGAGCCCTAAAGTTGACTGCATTCTGTTTAAAAAAAATTACACCTTTTTAGTTCAGGCCTAAGATTTCTGTAGCTGCTTAATGATAATTGTCTAACACACGCCGTCCACTTTTTTAGTCTATGGCAAGCTGGTTTCTTCACGATGTTTTCCTTCGCCGATCGAACGTATTTTAAATCCCCATATAGGAATTAAGTCCATTTGTGCACAGCCGGAAATCAAACTTACGACCTCTGTTATGAGAGTCGCATGATGAAGCCAGTTTGGTTGAGATAAAAATGTATCTGCTTTTTTTCAACGTCTCCAAAACATACCGCAACCGAAATAGATCATCCACAAAATTGATATGAAATGAAAGTACTAAAAATTGCAAGACAATGACGGAAATAAGATAATGTAATGTAATAGACATCTTAAACTGGTGACGTCGCTATTGAACTACAAGACAAGCAAAATGAAAATTGAAGAGGTATAATCCATAATTGAATGTAAAATTTAAACTTTCATAATTCACAATTTCACAAAACAATTAAGTTACTACAAGTAATTAATGTTACTTTCGTTGAATGAATTCTAAAATCTATAAGATTAATATTGAATTTTGAGAAACATTTTTATGATTCTCCATATTTGAGTAGCTTATGACACCGTTATTACATTACTCATAGCATTGTAAATTCTATGAATAAATATTTTACCCTATTTGGAATTGCGAAGTAAGATATAGGCTATTTAATATTTAAGGTTCCATAGAAAAATGTAATGTTACACAGATATATTTATGTGTCTTAAAATAATGATTATCCTGCCAGGTACTAAGCTTTTTAATGAAGTCCTGAGTGATATTTTAGACTCTTTACCTTTGCTCCAGAATAATTTTGCTAATTCTTATTGAATAACAAACATCCAAACTTACTGTTGAACGTGGTTTTTTGGACTAAACGGAAATCAGATTTTGATAGAATGCCTTTGTGGATTAACGAGGCATTTGGTAATTTCGGCCAATACCTATAAATGTTACAAAATATGAGAAAAAAAATTCTCATTTGTATCAGGCACAGTAGGCTGATCATTAAATTAGTTGACTAACTGAACGGACCTCTGACCCAATGCCATTATGGGACGTACAAACTCAAATTACTTTAAAACGATTTACCATTTTTTCTTAAGAATGACAACCCTAGCTTAATTTAACCAATGGACGGAAATTTCATTTCATTATACACTTGGACCGAATTTAATCTGATAAAATAAATTGGCATGATAGGAGCCACATACAATAAAACATATTACTTTACCTCTTTGTTTTTGTAATTGTACCAAATTATTACTATTGAAATACGGCTGCCCACTTATAATTGGATACCTATTATCTACGCTGATACAAACAAAATATTTGGGTCGGTAAATTCCTTTCCTTTTTTGAGAAAATAATTTGACACTCATTTAGATCTCAATTTCTTTGTATTAATCACAGATTAAAGATGACAGTTGCAGTGTTGGTAATATTGAACATAGCTCCAATTACACTGTGTGCGTTATACTTGACGCGAAAAAAGTTGCGTTACCTCGCTTATATATGTATATATATATATATAAATATTAACATTAGACATCGTTTAAATCCAAATCAAATCAAAAATCATTCATTCATATAGGTAACATAATATACATGAACGTCAAAAAAATTAAATGTACATTAAATTAATCTAACTTTACATTTACTGCCAGTTCTCAAATCAAGGGCGTAGAACAGTTAAATTCTATAATCCAAAATTGTATTTTGTGTTAAAAAGCAATTTATCTTGCATTTTTTTTATCCTGAATACTAATCAAAACTTGCCAATTTAATTTTAAAAAATGAAGAGCATTAACAATTTCCAGGGACCGTGGTCGGTGTGGGTGTGGGGCTAACGAGAGACTGCTCCACTCTGATGGTGGCCCAGTACTTCAAGCGACGCCGAGAGCTAGTAGAAATATTTATAGTCAGCGGAAGTGGACTCGGTATTGCTGTCATGTCGACATTCATCAGAGGGGCGATCAGGTATAGTGATAAAATGGTAAATGTCATAAGTCGCAATGCACTGATTTATCATAACATATGGATTTACCTTTGTAGCCAAATTTGTACAGTAAAAAATAAATAGATTTTTCAACATTTAACATCCAAATTCTATATAGTCGCTAGTGATATATAATATGTTCCCTTTATATATCACTAGTGATATATAATATGTTCCCTTTATATATTACATACAATACTTTAAATAATACACTAGCGACTAGAATAAATAAGTAAATAAATAGCCCGCCCCGGCTTCGCACGGGTGCAATGCTGATACTAAATACACTACAGAAAATCTGTGAACGTTGTATATAAAAATGTGGGTTATCCATAAGAGATAGACATATACCATCACGGACTTTTCTGTAGACCTTTTCAATGTGTACAATACTTAGTACATTATTTTGATAAAACTCGTAGGGTTCAGCCTGCGTTTGCAATGTAAGCGGAAAAAATGTAATTATTTACGACATCACATTAGAAACCTCAAAAATAACAGTACTTCTCCACTATTTAATGGATGAAAATCTTTATTAAAAAAAACCGCATGAAAATCCGTTGCGTAGTTTCATAAAGATTTAAGCATACAAAGGGACAGAGAAAGCGACTTTGTTTTATAATATGTAGTGATTCGTAAAGAATAATTTTCGTAAAATGGTTAATAAATGAACATAGAATATTTTAAGTTTAAGTTTAATGTTAAACACTCTTTCTGAACATAACAAGCGCTCTTTAAGGGGCGCTTGTTATGTTCGCGCGCTTCTTCGACCCATGAATGCTGAAACTGAATAAACAACGTGAAACTTAAAAAAACACCTGAGATAAAATACCTCACATGACACGTAAAGAAGAAAAAGAAAAAGAAAAGCGCCACTGCAACCTTTAGTGAGGATAAAGATTGCAGTTTGTTTATGTATCCATTTAGAAAGATCGATACACGATTGATATAACTTCACTCGATAGAAAAGAAATCCAAACAGCCAATTTTTGACACTTTGAATTCAGTTTATGACGAAAATTTATATGGAACATGATTTTGAAATTTACACGATATTTTTTATCGCAAGCCAAGTAATTAAATAAAAAAATACAAAACAACAAATTTAATTTATTTATTTTTACATAACAAATTGTTATTACGGGCCGGCGCGCCTCAGTGCTCTAGCTCTTCACTGTGCATGATGCATCGCAGTAGAGCCCGGGATACTGACACAGCAATTCGTGCTGGGATAGGGCCTTAACAAGCGCCTGAATATCTAATAAGACGAAAATGTTGTAGTTGGTAAAAGGAAGTGTTTTTATACCGAAGATCTTGATTTTTTCAGAGCGATCGGTTGGAGACTTGGTCTACAAGCAGTAACAGGAGTCGTATTTGTAACATTCATACTCGGCACATTCTACCGCTCAGCATCTCTGTATCATCCACAACGCCGGGCAATTTTGCACCTTAAAAACCAAAATAAGATCAAGAGAAAAATGAAAGATAGAAATAAATCCGATGATCGTCAGCCGTTCTTTGACTTCTCTACTCTAAGATCCAAGACAGTGCGTATACTTCTCATGTCCACAGGAATATCTGCGTTTGGGATTAATACGCCGATTTTCTATCTCGCGTATCATGCTGAAGAAGAAGGTGAGTTTATCAATGCACATTTATACAAAATAGGACATCAAATAAACACAATTGGGATAAAAAGTGTTTTATAGTAAAAAAAATATTAGGTTCCCTTAATTAATTTAGTTTTTGATTTCACATTAATTAAGATATGTTTAATAATTGATTTTAGAAATCGTTCTGTGCGTAGAATCGAAAATAAACACATTTTTTTTAACTATCAGCTGTATTCGTTACTGGGAAAGAAAAATTTAAATAACCTTTGGACCAAGATTTGGCCCCTCAAATAGAACTTTAAGCGACATTGCAATAAATCATATTGTAATAATAGATGACAGTTTTCCGGTAATGATGATGACATAACTATTAAGTGCCGCAGGGTAACAATGCCTACTATTATCGTAGTCACATAAACTATACGTAGATAGGAGATCAATCGACCAGTCGAATTATTTTTAGATAGGTGCTTTGTGCTGCAGGTTTCTTATATAAAGAAACATAATCAATTTAAAAAAATGTTTGCGTGTACTAGTGCAGACACGTAAGAACTTCTTTATGACCTTAATTTTTGAAAAATGATCTACTAAATGCAACTTCACAGAAATTGATAAAATGAAGTTAAATTAGATAAAGTTTAACAACAGGTTACCCTTCTCAGCAATAGGTACTTGCAAATTATAGTTTGTATAATTTTAATTTTATGTATTAAGGTTTGGGTGACACAGCAGAAATACTCCAAGCGTACTTAGGCCTAGCCTGGGCAGTAGGTTGTGCTGCCTTTGGGTTACTGGTACGTCAGAAATCAGCTGAGTGCCGCATAGCAAGACAGTACTTGACCCAGGCTGCGGTGTTTGTCTGTGGTTTGGCGACAATGGCTCTTACTGCTGTTGAAGGGTCGCATAGTGGATATGTCATGTTTGCTTGGGTTTATGGTACGTAGCCTCCTACATTACACCTTTAAATATTTTTTCCTATAATGCTTATACCAAAATTGTTTCACCAAGAACTTTCTCTTAATGTTTTTTGCGACGTGAAATTTCTATAATTTATGACATATTAGCGCCATTGTAATATTTAATTATTAGGTTTAATCTCGACATATTCGATTAGATAATATGTAGATACATAACTAAAAGAATACACTTGTGTTCTAACAGACCTTATTATGTAACGGTTTCATTAACAAATCAATAGTATGTATAATAAAGTGATGATAATACAGTTGATGACAATAACATGCATGCTAAACATCCATTGGCATAAATCAACATACACTTCCGCAGTATTAAATATTATAAAATTAGTATACTCGTATCATTAATTTGTTTCTAGGTATATTCTGTGGTGGCTACCACTACTCCTTAAAAATGTACACTTACGAACGCGTGCGATCCCGAAACTTCGCCCGCACATGGGGTTTCGTGCAATGTTCACAAGCTGTGCCTATCGCTATTGGAGTGCCGCTTTCGGGTAAGATTGAATAAAATTGTTTTATTATCGATATTGTATATATATGGGACTTAAACGGCAAAACAGGTTAAAGTACTACGAGAATGTGCGAAACATCGTCTATATTCATATTTTTATATGCTCTAAACTTAAATTTAAAGATATTAAACTTTAAGTAGTATACGTTAAATTTAAAAAAGCACCTCTTGATTAATAATTCTTATAAAAACCTTAAACTATACATTGGCATACTTCTTATACCAAACATCCAACCATTGCAAATCAAAAATCCAATTTTTGATTTGCAATGGTGCAAAGCAAAGACTTTTTTTATGATCGCAACCTGATATTATATCTTAATTTTTTGGAAATATTTAGGGTCTTTAATAAGAAAATGGCTGTGGAATGAACGGTGAAGTTAATGTCGGAAAATTTAAGTGCTTAAACTGCCCACAGCTAACTAGTGATCCTTCTCCGTCGATAGTCTATGATATAAAAAGAGTACCGACAGTTTGTTACGCCGGCTTTTTCTCTCGGCCTACACTCTATATTCTTTGCCGATGAGTAGGGATGCCTACAGGTTCAAATTTAACGACGTGGAATAAGTGATACCTTGATGATCTTATGTTCCAAAAAAATAAACGTAACTTATATATCATATTCTTCTAGGGTATATAAACGTTGGCTGCGGCGGAAAGGCCGGTTACTACTTCAGTTCGACGTGCTCACTCATAGGGTCGCTCTCGCTATTTTGTATTGACCTGCATCGACGGAGTGTAGCGCACAAACAAACCAAGTACGTACATAATTATGTTTTGGTTTTACGAGATACATATTTTATTAAAACTTTTTTTATAGATAAATATATTTTTATTAGGTTGATATCTCTTTATTTTATATGAGTATTATAGCTATATGTAATGTTCACTAATTGCCGCTACGTTAATATTTGTAATATTTAACTTAATTAAGTATAAAATTTACAAGTTTTTTTTTATATATTATGGATAGATTAATCGATGCTCTCTTTACATACTTTCTATGCTTTTCTTTTATAATGTTTTTACAGAGAGAATGGCGGCACAGCGTCGTGCGAAGCCGCGCATGGGCCGGCTCGACGCAGCCGGAGTCGGGATCGAGAACCGCGCGCAGCTACTGGCGCAGCCACGGCTTTAGGTATATTACTACTAATCGTATAACCACCAGGGCTTTTTCTTATAGTATGTGATTTCATTATACATGCAGGTATCTGCCAACTAGCTTGCTAGCTAATCAATTAACAGTCTAGCCGTTTATTTTCAGCCAGTGGATTAAACAGCTAGGCGAATGACTACTGTCAATATGGCAAACCACAACTTTGATGGTGTTTTCATGAAAAACAACGAGTACAATGGAAAAGTGTAGCGACGATTATAATGTGAATTTGACTCAAGCAATTTAATTTTAAAGCAATTTTTTTTGTCATGTTTCATTTTTTTTTTCTGTCAAATAACGACTCTATCGTACGAATGGCCTAAGCATTACCCAGCCAGTTTATAAATGTTGAAAACAAACTTTAGTAGTTATAGCTAGATTGTTAATTGAACGGCTAATTAAGCTAGTTGACAGCGACATATCCTTCTTTTTTATGGAGACAGTGCTTACTCGCAACACTAACCAATTAAGTATACATATAGTATAAATATTTAAAAGTATGTAATGTATTTATTATTTATTACTGACCAGGCCTACCTGACTGAAAGGCCTTTATTTCTGTATTTTATTGCAGAACAATATTATCAAAGAGTCTGCAAAAAGAGAAACAGCGCGGCCAGCCACTCTTATTCGTACTCGTTATTTCGTTGTTTTACAAAAAGTATTTTTCATATTGAAAAATCTGTCAAACTATACTGACGTGTGTTTTTAACATACAGTAATTTAGCACTGCAGCGACCTCAAAGCCTAGGACGATTGTCTTTATGTAGTTTTCTGTTTTATATTTTAGTTGTTTATTAGGTATTTATTTACGCTTAGAATTGCCAATATTTCCAAAATAGTTCTAGGTGCAGAACTCGTGGCCCCAGGTCGAACTGGGCGCGACCTGTTGGACAGCATAGGTCCAGGTAGTCTCGGGTCACCACCGCCTAACCTCCCGCCAGAGCTGACGTGCATTAGCGAAGAGGGTGGCTTAGACCTAGATCTGGACTTAGACATCCCAGAGCATTTATTAGAGGATCTAGATTGTGGGGGCGACTGTATTACTAGCTGTAATAAGGTGAGAAAATACTAAACTATTTTTCAGGAATAATGTTTATATTTAAAAAAAATACAAAGTGCTACATAATAATACACTGCCAATATGTGATGTAAAATTATACGATATAACTCATTAATACAATATTATATATGTGAAGTTCATAATATAATTTCGGGCGTTTGATTACAAAATTGATTATTAAAGCCCGTAAAAAATTTACATTTTTCGTAATAATAATCAAATAAATGCGATAAAATACAAAAATAAAAAATAATTGACTACGGGTCTAAAGAGCTTTTTAAAATCACAGTATTACTAATAGCTGAGCATTAACAGTGCCATAATATACATATCTGAACTATTCCGTAAACTATTTAATAAAAATAATCATTTTGAAGGTGATGCCGGTAACAATTGCCAAATGAAAGGTTTTTGGCACTTTACATATAGGTTTTAAGTAAGTATTAAGCTAGCTCCTACTCTCTGAGCGTCAAGGTACAAATAAAACAACAATATTCCTCAATATTTGTTCAGCAATTTAAGCATTTAAGCGTAACAACTTATTTAAACTTTATACGTGGCTACTAAAGAAACTAACTTGCATACAAATACATTGTGATATCACCTGAACTATATTTTTTTTTCTAGAAAAAACTTATTCTAAAATGCACATATGATCCAATATTTTAATTGACCCATTATTAAACGTAATTAACATATAGTACAAGTATACATTTCAAAATAAATTTAACTATTTATGTTGACATGATTATTTCAGTATTTATATTGTAACAGTAATGTTGAATTTCCTCCGTATTTTTTTGTAATTTTTCGTCATAATATTGCACCAAATGTTAACAAAAAATACAGTTTTTAAATGATTTATCTCATAGTACGGACGCGGAGCACGAAGAATTTCGTACAATGACCTTTGGGCCTACTGCCAGTGGTTAAAAACATTTTTTTTATAAGTACGAATATTAAAAACGTTAGGTTTGATTTTTATTTAGACTAAACGGCTTGATGAATTTATAAAAAGGAAAAGTTATGATTGCGACTAAGATTTGGTAAAAAAAACAGAAATACTCTTAAAAAAAACATTTAATTTTAGTCAGAGGCATCTATTTCTGATGAACTATCAGATGTTTCGCCAGATACGTTACTACTTATATACTATACTATAACATATATACTACTTATAACAAAACAAACCAAAGTACATGTGCACCACCGCATGTCTTTATGGTTATGACTTTAGGTTTACAATCTCTGAATACGGCGGTCACTGCATCTTTGTGAGCGCAACGGCAATATGTTTATGCGCGAGCGACAAAGACATAAGATGAGGGGTCATTGTACGAAATTCTTCGTGCTCCGCGTCCGTACTATAGTCAGGAATTAGGGTTGCCAGATCTGTCATATACGATTAATAATATTAAAAGGATATTAGCGTTAATCTACGTTCTGTAAATGGAACAAATTCTTACAAAATAAATGCTTAATATGTATAATTACTTGCCTCATATATTTGCAGGTAGAAAACTATCTAATGCTAAGCGAGTACGAGAACAACTTAATAGCAGAACTGCCAAATGTAAACGAGCGTCGCGGCCGACGTTGGTCCATAGTTGTGGCAAACTCGCCACAGCCTTCGAACCACGACACGCCTGAACACTCCATCAAATGGAAGAAAAAGTGCCATAACACAAACAACAGACTGATAACAGTTATCAACGAGGCCTCCATGTAAAGACAATAAATAGAAAAATAAACCTATTTAACCTCATAATTTATTTGATGTGTGTTAGTATTTGTGTATTTCAATAATTTATTAAATTATTATTAGAAAATGTGTTTTCTTCTTACCCCCTCGTATGACTCACGTATTTGGCTTGATGTTGATTAATAGAATTAATATTTTTTTTTATAAATTGGGATTTTTATACCCGCCAATACCCATCAACAAAATCTTTCGTCAAAACATTGTATAGGTTCTCTTTATATAATGAATAACGAAAAATGTTTTTCTATTACCTATGAGGAACCAATAAGGAACAATTATAAAATTGTACTACTTAACACAACCATTTTAAAAAAAAGTGAAATAAGCCACAAGCAAGGGCACGCTCCTAAAGCTAAGAAAACAGGGTAAATAGCCATAAAAACAGCAGAAAATCTCTATGAGATAAACAATTCCGTTTACTCAAAAAAAAATATCTCTGTCTATGGTCTCAAAGACAACCTATGAAAAAAACAAATGCTTTTTTTGGCTTTAGCACGGTTTGTGCATTAGCCAAACAAATGCTTTATAAAAGAGACCATCAAGTATTGAAAAGTAAAAAATGTTGCTAACGCAGATGACACTGATAAAAGCCATATAAAAAAAAGAAACATGTCTGTCTATGACATACGAATCGAAACTAGAGCTCTTTTAACTGTATAGTTATAAGTACAACTTAAGAAATGAAAAAATATGCTATTTACAGACAGTATATACGGAAAGACAACCGTCGCTAGATCGCAAAAGGTAGCAGAACTAATAAATTAGATTTTTTTTGGGAATAAATTAAATGACGAGCAACAAATTTCATATATGCTTGCGTGCCACGCCGGTTCTCCTTCCACACAGACACTATCAAGAGTCCTTGATGCGCTTTCATACATATGCTTATATTAAATTGGACGTTTCGAATACATTGATACGATAGCTTTTACCCTTCTCGTACACTAAATAATACAAAAAGCAATGTGCAAATAAAATTAACAGGAACTTAATTCTCATAACCGCTGAGGAGCTACAATGTCCTCTAAGAACTGGGCGAAACAACGCATCGCCTGTAGAATCGCGGCCAAGAGTATTGAGAGAGAGAGGCTCACCAATTTCTGACTATCCGATTGGACGAGTTCATTGTTCGCCACGGGAACTATACTAGTCTCTACGCTTAAAATACTTGAGTTATCACAATCACTTATATTTGTACCTACCGTCCTTTCAGGTTTTTCGACATCACATGTCACGTTGATCACAATGAAATCATTGGGAATCACATTTATATTAGAACAACTGGGAATCTCATTCCACCTTACACTATCGTTTAGGCACTTGACTTTAAGAGAGTCATCGTTCTCACCCGAGGACATGCCACTGTCGTTATCGGGGCTCGACTCTTGCGAGAAATGGTTATCCAAAATCTCGAAATTCGTTTCGTTAAAGCTGCCGTAAGATGGCGCTTTTACCGTGCCCGTGGGCACGGCTTCTTGTCAGGACACAGTACGGGGCAATATTCTCCTTATTGTATGTGTGTCTAGTAAACTTTCGTCGACTGACGCATTGTTCAATGAACAGGTGTCATCTATTAACATATTGGAACGGATTCCCTGAAATCAATATGACTTTTATAATAACGAAGACCACATGATAGATGGTGGAATTTTATATCTCACTATACATTCTTCATTTTCTGACACTCAATCCTACTGCCATTTATTAAGTTTTTATAGTTTGTACAATAGATTGACATTTTAACACAGATACATTACTGTTTCAAAATGTTTAGCATGTAATACTAGTTCTTATATAATTACATTATATTTGACTGCTTAAGGAATTCACAGACTGATTCTAACTTAGCGGAAACTGTGACATCCGGGAGTCCGCTTAGCGCTTAGCCTCAACTCGGAATCTCTGGGTAAGTCTGGTGTGGTGGTTGATAGTAGAATTTAGAATAATATAAGGTGTGGTTCGAATTACGGCTGTGCACCCATTGAATTTTTATACATGAGCCACAAATACCCCAAGCAGGTGTTATTTGCTCTCATAGAAGCTATCGTAAGGAAACCAACATTTCTTCAACATAAGTTGGGTGCGGAAACCTGATCACCTTCTTGCATATATGTTCTCAAAACAAATATAGAAATCTAAAGCCAAGGTTGTAGCGCCGCTGATTTATTTAAAGATTTAATATATATTTATATTCAACCAAATCTTACCTCCGAAAAATATACATATTCCTTTTCAAATGATAATATAAATATACAGAAAATAGTTGTCATTGTGTAACTGCTGAGAGATGATAATATGTTACATATGTACATTACGCTAGAATCACCTGAAATTAATAAGAAAATAGATACAACTTTTTAAAGAATATTATTCTTGAAATTGCTTGCTTAACATTTATTTCCAACAGAATAATACTGTATTTAAAAAATATTTTGAATTCTAATCTCTCACAAAATGTTGGGACATTTATATTGTTTTTTAAAAGCATATGTTTGGTGTTGGCTAACAGAAAAACTTAATTAATATTTCCAATAAAAAAAAATATAATATTTACCTTCTGGCAAAAATACAGATAAGGTCCCAAATATTGCCATAAGAACTAGAAACAGGAAGCTCAAGTTGGCTAGGTATTGTCTCAATACTGTCAGTTTTTTCTCATAAAATAAAGTTGATGTATATGTTGTGAGTAAACTCTGGAAATGAAAAAATAGGTATACAAATTTATTGAAAGATAAGTTTATAACTATCATAAATATGGAAAAAATACAAGTAAGGCCATTTCTAAGTGAATAATGGCATATTGTGTTTTCCTTTCTCTATTATACAAATAAATATCTATGTGCAGAATCTTTGAGAAAAATGTATTTAAGAAAAAAAAACATACTGCTATAAGAAAACATAATATTAAAAAAATACATACCTGTACCCACATATAAAGAGTGCCACATCCACATAAAAATATTTCAAGTGCTCTGAGAGTGGTTTCATCTTTCTGCAAACATGTTAAACTTCTTTAAAGCCATGAAAAGTGTGGCTTATGAGGCATATCAATATATTTGTAGTCAATAAAAAATTTAGGTAAAAAAGTTTCAAGTCAAAAATTGGTGTCATGTAAAGCACATTTCTATTAACTTCACTAATTGCATCAAAGCTCAAGTATATGTTGATATCTTTAAATTCAACGGGATATTGAAAATTTATTAAAGCAACTAGTGCATGACTGTACTAACATAGTTTATCTTTATATAATTTTAAGTGAAATACATATTTCAATAAAAACTGTTTGGTAAATTGTATGTAATTCTTACAACATTCACACTTATACAGCAAGCTACATAGAGCTGACCCAGTTTCATAACTAGTGGTTTACTAAGATCTTTAAGACATTAACCTTAGTGAATGCTGGCCATTTAGATCATATTACCACATACTTCATGCTCTTATTACATTGTTTACATCTATAACTATACTTTATTAGTTTTGTCAACTAAACCAAAGAGAGATCTTTCTTGTTACTTATGCATGGTGGACTCAGTTTCCACACTTAGACTCATAATTGGTCTGTTCTGGTAATCTTGTTACTTAACATCCTGAAAACCCGGCTAAAAATGATGTTGGCTAAGATATTGATGAGTATTTTTTACTGTAATAATAACCTATATAATTTTGGGTTTACAATTCAATGAAATTTTTTATAAATATGTCAATCTTACCTTAAATAAAACAAGAAAAAGGTAACTGAGGAAGCCCAATGAGAGGAATGATGCAGAAATAGAAGCTATTCTGTTTACATACGAGGTCACATTTGGATTTGGTGTTAGTGAGCCTAGTATATGAATGTACTGGTATCTGTCATACAGGATTTTGCCAGCTAAAAACATTATGTTAGTTTATATTATATATATATTTTTTAAAAAAATCTAAAAATTTTGGAGTTTTCCTACTTACCGAATGCTCCACTGATAAAGTATAAACAGGCAAGACCAATTCCCAATGAATAAACTTTTGAAACTTGCGAACTTAGTCTAAAAGAAAACAAAACATTAGTCTTACGTGTTTTGGAAAGTGAAAGGACTCTAAGCAATAGTATTTCGTTCAGATTTAAATAGATTATTTTTTTATAAAGAATTAATCTTCGCTATTTCAATATTAAGAAGAAAATAATTTAATTTAATTTAAAAATATACATTTTTGTTTTACTTACGACAACACAAAAGTCGAAAAGAAGAATAATAAAGCACATTTGAAAACTAACATATCTACTCATTTATTTCTCACACATTTCCTGTAATTTATTATAGTTTAATTAAGTTACCCAGGAAAACCAACATAATATTATCATATAAGTATTATTAGAGTCATTTTAAAGAATAATGCAATTTACGGCCTCAAAAATTTGTAGCCAGCCTTCTCTGTTATTAATTTTGACAGTGCTACTGCTGACAGTGCTGACTTCTGCAATCTGCTAAGTGCTAGGTAGGGCCTAGGTGTCCCCGAAGTTTCGAACCAAAAAATAGAAAGTTCAACTATCTAGAAGTTGTAATCTGACGGTGCTGCCCGCTGTCAATTGTCATAACAAATATGCGCATTAAAGCTTTCATTCTATGTTTTACCGTGCCATTGATGACCCATCTTCAACATTATAAAAAATGGAATCTTTTCGATCTTAGAAAAAGAATAAATATAGAAATAAAATCTTGTAAAAAGTAAGAGTGGACTATAGAGTACAGACTACAATATAATATAGGTCTTTGGCTCTAGACGTTATAATATATATGTTAAATGTCAGCTGTCATGATCCAATTTGAAAATTTCAAATATACGTTTAGCTATAGAGTTTATTTAAAACTTTTTACTTTAAGTATTTTGAATAAAAGTTTATTTGTTATTGTATTTTTTAGTAGAGTGCAAGTATTGTGACCTTTTAATAATGTCTTCACTTCAACCCATTCAAGCCCTAAACCTAGGTAACTATTTCAACACCTAAATGAGTTAAACATTAAAACAGATAATAAAATAAAATTTCAGGTCATATATATCGTAATTCTTTTAATTTTTATCCACATCTTTCATGCAAACATTATCATATTTTAAATACTAAGGTTTTTTTTTCAGACTCGGTCAAGCAGCAAGCCTTTGTTAAATACTTTAATTCATTACCTGAGGTAAGAGAAATAATTATAAAAATAGTTTTATATAACTTAATTCTAACATTTAATTATTTCACACGTATTATATTTTAACTACCTTTAAACCAAGATACTACTGTGTCTTTTGCTCCTGTAAATTTACTACCAAAAGATTTCCAAAAGCCTGCTTTTTCGGTTGCTGTTTCTTCTGAAGTAATTACATGCGGGAGGGATGGGGGATCTCCTTGTTTTTCATTTAATTCTTGGCTAAATGTTTTAATTGTTGTAGACATAGGTTTTTGCTGCTGGTTGTTAGGTTGATTATCAATTACTGGTTCCCAAGAAGTGTGTTGTTCAAAGTTCAACAAACTCTGACTTTGAAGTTTATCATTGCTTCTTTCCAATGTTTCTAATTGTTGGTTTTCAATACTTTCAAAACTTCCAAAATTTTCAAGTTGTTGTACTTCACTCTGTTCTGAATTAGCTGGTTCCCAGAAGGATTGGCTAGATTGCCCAATATCATAAGTGTTTTGAATTGGCTGTCCAAACTCTTCAAATTGTTCATTCACATTTTGTTGAATTTCGCTTTCTTTTGCTGGTTCGTGACTTTGTTCTTCAAAGTTATATGAATTGAGTATATCTTGTTGATTACTAATTTTCTGTTCATTATGGTATGGGAATTGTTCTATTTTATGAGCCATATCTTCAACGATATCAGATGTCGTATCTTTTTGTTTATTTATTTTCTCTATACTAGCAATAGCATCTTTACCTGTGTAAGTATTACTATACTTTTCCGTTGGTTTATATTTAATTGCTTTGGTAGTTGCAGACGTTTGAGTTGAAGAATAATCCTCAACTTTATGCTCTATTACATCATGGTGCTTAAATAATTGGTTCCACTTGTCTTCACTAGTCTGTTGTGAGTTTACATGTGATACTTTTGCACTGTTATTGTTTTCTTCTGTTAAACTCAAAGATTCAATTTCATCTGTAGTTTTATAATGTTTGTGAGGTGAATTAGGAATGTAAACATTTGTGCGTTCATTTTCATTGTTTAGTTCAGTTGTTTCATCTGCCCCTATGTCTCCACGGCCAACATCAACAGGGCTTATAGGCATATTGGATATTGGATTATATGTAGGTTTAGATGTTGTTGAGCCAATTTCTTTTGACAGTACACTATTTACTGAAGTGGTTGCCTTTAAAGTTTGAGACATTATTGAATTTTTTTCATCATGAGTGAAGGAGCCATCAAACATATGATTATCATGGTGTGCATGAAACTGTCCCCAATTTGAGTTGCTCCAGTCCATATCTGACATTTGTGAGTATGAATTTTCATCTTTTGTGCCCTTATTTGTATTTATCATTCCTTGTGTATCTAAATTATCTAGCTTGCTCCAAAAATTTTGTAATGGTGCTGTTGGCTTATTATTATTATGACTTCCTTGAATATTGTATTGTTTCTGCCATGTTGAACTCATACCATTGTTACTAGCCTCATGACTATAATGAGAGAATCCGGTATATTGGTTTTCACCATCATTGTAGTTTATATTGTGATGGTAATTACTTGGATTACTATAAGAGATTGAAGGTTGAAAGTCGTCATTTTTTTTATGTTTGCTTAAAATATCATACATGGTTCCAATTAATTTCTTTTGCAATTCTAATTGATTTTGTAATTGTTGGCTGTCTCTCATTTGAAAGTCTTCATTTGTGAAGCCTTCTAATTGATCGGTATTTTGTGAAACATCACCAGCATCAAAGTTTTTGTGTTGATTCCAGAAGGTATTTGCATTTTGTTTGTCACTTTCTTGATGTTGGTTAAAGTCTGATAATGGACCTATGCTTTCCTTATTCACCTTTGGTTTTTCAAAGGATTCTAACTCTGGTGTTTCTTCACTTATAATGCCTAATAAATTGAAAAAGATTTGAATATAATTTGTTCAATTATCATTTGTCATAAAGCCAAATGAGTACTAATGACTTATATTTAGTGATTCCATTCCTTCCATTACATTTATCAATATATAAGTGTATTAGAAGTGTACTACTTGATTGCTACTTCCATACTTCAGTTTTTACACCTGTTAAGTGGTTTATCTTGTACTAACTAACCAGGCTTTTAGGAAACACAAGATCACAATTGTTAGCATAGGGTAAACGAAATAATGATCTCTGAAAAACTTTTATGTATAAGTGCATCCTTTACATGTTAATGTATCCCCAATATTATATTGCATTGAACATTTACTATTAAATTAATTTTTTTATTATTATTGGTACATGTTAGGAGGGTTATTGAAAGTAAAGATATAAAAAGTAAAAGCGAAAATTATATAAGTTAAACAAAACCAAATGAGAAATGAAATGCAGTGTTATGAAAATAACTTATAATTTGTTAAAACCACAAGTATCCATTTTTATTGTTAATGCTTAAAGAAAGACATAGAGTTACACAAATGACTGTAGGTTATATTAACACAATCTACACTAGATCCACTTACTTGATGATTGTTTATTAAATTGGTCAAATTTGTCCCATTGGTTATGTAATTGCTGACCAAGATCTTCCAGATTTTGATGTTGTTGATTAAAATTTTCTAGATTTTGCTGTCCCAGATCTTCCAGATTTTGATGTTGAGGATTAAAGCTTTCTAGATTTTGCTGTCCAAAATCTTCCAGATTTTGATGTTGTTGATTAAAATTTTCTAGATTTTGCTGTCCCAAATCTTCCAGATTTTGATGTTGAGGATTAAAGCTTTCTAGATTTTGCTGTCCAAGGTCTTCCAGATTTTGATGTTGTTGACTAAAATTTTCTAGATTTTGTTGTCCAAGATCTTCCAGATTTTGATGTTGTTGACCAAAATCTTCTAATTTCTGACTTTGTTGAATTAACTGTCCTTGAAGGTTGTCCCACTTGTTTTGTGTTTGCTGTCCCAGGTCCTCCAGTCCGCCCCACTGATTTTGAATTTCTTGTCCTAGATCCTCAAATTGTTGTTCATCTTTTTGCCAAGGTTGGCCCTGAGATGACCGGGCAACTCGGATGTGACCGTTTTCGTCGCAATCTACTCCACCTTTCGTTAAACTCTGATGCGCCTGATTGTAGTGAGACCCATATTGATGAGATGAATACATGCCTTGGTTAGCAGACCCAGATACAAGTTTCTGTGATATTTGTGCACTGTTATCTCCACCAATAGGTTTTATTACGTAAGGATCGCCGCGTCGCTCCCATGACTTATGATAGGCGTAAGAAGAGTGATAAGTTTTCGGTTTTGAGTCAATGTTTTCCACTAAGTCGTAAGCATTTACAGCAGCTCCGGTACTTGGAGTTACCACTGTGTAAGAATTTGAATGTGCCGATGCTGCTGCGTTTTGGTTACTTGCAGTTTCATAATTATATTGAGATTGATGTCTCGATGAAGACTTTGTATTATAGCTATTAGTTTGTTGAGCAGCATTCACGCTTTTCAAGTGACCAATATTAGTGTTTCTAGACCGGACAACATCGCTACCACCGTGAGTACTACTCGAATCTATTGCATTGTATTGCCCCTTAGCGTTTTGTAATAAAAGGGAATCGTCATAAAGTTCACTATTTTTTGTTAATGGGTTTTCTGTCGGAATATTTCCTTCCGGGTATGCACTGTGTTTCTCCCATTCTTTTCGATAATTGTAAGATGATTCATAATGTTTTGGCTTAGTATAATAAATTGTATTTGGTTTAACGTAAACACTGCTATCACTATTGCTTAGTTCTTCAGCTTCTGTGTTTAAAGAGTTTTGACCATAAGATGCACCTCTTAATGACGAAGATGACGCGTCGTATGTTTGAGCAGAAACTGGTACTGTTACACTTGTACCTGGTCTCATAATAACTCTTACGGGAGTATCTGTGATTCGCCTACCGTATGCATCGTAAGTGCTGTGAAGATTTGTACCGACCATTTGATTCTGTGCCCGATTTCCAGCGTGAGAATAAATTTTGTAATCACTGCCTAAAGCCTCTTGGTTACCGTAGCTGTGTTGATTAATAGCTTGTTGGGCACCATCTACGAATTTACTTTGGGTAAAATCGGTAGAATGATCTTCAGATAAATCGGCTGATGCAAATCCCGTACTTTGTCTAGAACTCTTTGTGTACCCGCGGTTATAACCGGAGTTATGCGCCGAGCTTCTGTAGCCAGTATTTTGAGAGGTTAAAGATGAATGCGATAGTATGTCACTATCACTACTTTCGTCGAAATTTCTTCCTTGTAGACTGAGATCGTAGTGCCCGGATCCAAAAATTCCTCTTGAGTTGGCGGCTGTGAAAACACTGCCTGACTTTGCCTTTGCTCCTTCGCCGAGTTCACCTTCTACTTGCCGAACAGCCGTACTCATTTGGTGCTGAGCTAATCCGTCCATATTGTGTGCCCTTTCGTAATTACCTCCCATATTACCTCTCTGAGATCCATAGAATCCCGACTTTTTGCCTTCGTCTGAAGAACTTCTTGAATACTGAAAATCTTCACTTTCTCTGTACATTTCAGGCTTCGCATAAGCTATAGCCCACATAGTGGCTATTAATATTAAAAGCCTCATTCTGGCTTCCGTTTAAATCTGAAAGTAATAAATTTTATTTTATTACGCCTTTATTTTGAAAAATTCAACTTGAATATAGTTTTAAGACATATATGTCGCAGCCAACTAGCCTAATTAGTCGTTCAATCAACAGCCTAGCCGTATTTAGGCAGTTGATTAAATTACTTGGATTGATGACGTCTCATTACTTTCCTAGCCTTGTTAATTTTTTGACTGTTAATTTAAATTTAATTCCACTAAAACTCGAAACGATACTCTTCAAACTGTCGTTATCGTCGCTAAACCACAACTTTGATGGTGTTTTGATGGAGTTAACTAAATAAATGGCTGACAATTATAATGTGAATTTGACTCAAGAATTTTAAAATAAATATAGAAACCTAACCGTTAAATAAAATACTTACTTTGTTTTATTTTACACTAAACACAAATTACAAGCACTTCACAGCGTTAACTTTAAGACACTGACATTGCTCGCGAAGGAGATGAGAATTTATTCAGATTTTAATATTATATCTTAGAATGATAGCCCCTGACCGGTCATGACTCTTCTCAGAAAATCCAACGAGCAAAATACGGCAGTCAATGCGTCGCACTCACAAAACCTTGACAAATTATATGACAACATATTTATTAATATTTGTGATGAATGCCTGAATCATCTACTTATGTATTTACTTTATTCGTTTGTCATTGTAACCAAATCGCAATACATAGACCAATTGCTATGTAACAAATGTAAGCTATATTTAATATTCTACTAAAAAGATGAAAATTCTTATTCTTAAGTGTCCACACTTGAACTGATAAATATAAGTTAGAAAAAATAACGACTGCGAGCAATACTTATTTTTCTTCAATAAGTTAACATGACAGTGTATCAAATGTGGCGAAATACGGTCTAAGCCACTGATTGGTAAAGCCGTTTGAAACATGTTTAGATCATAATATTAAAATAGACCTGAAATTTGTTTATCAAATTGTGTTGTGCTTGTCTCAATTCATATGACATTTTAATTTATGTTTATAATACACTTTATTTTTCCTTTAAAGTATAAATCAAGTTTTATAATGTGACATTGTTCCTGTTATAAATGTAGGTCAGTTTATCAAGGATACAGTCACAATTATAAAGAATATAAATTACTTTTTCCTTATCCAGAAAATAGCCACTCGATATTTTATTCAAACAGATTTAAAATATTTTTGTTTTGTACAACTACTTGGTTTATGAGACATCCAATGGGTGGATCCACACACTAAGTCTATTCATAATTGTTATATACAGTTAGCTTAATCTTATAAAGCATTTTTCAGAAACCTCCCACAACCGTAAGAATCTTTGATCGCAATGACTACTACAGTGTCCATGGTGCGGATGCAACCACCGCTGCGAGGGAGGTATTTTCATCAGTATCCAACATCAAGAAGATGGGCATTGAACCTAATCGCCAAGATTATCTCGTCCTCTCGAAAGGGAACTTTGATATATTGATTCGGAAGTTATTATTGGTAAGTTATATCACTTATATAATAGGAATATTAATTGTATCTAATCATGCACTTCGGTTTACTATTATTTATATTAATGTTTTCTATTAGCACTACCCTACATATAAAAAATAATTAGCATACTAAAAACTGAAAAATTAGTTTCTCCTTTTACTTTGTAAAATTCATTACTGAAGCTGACTGCTTATCTTTAAAAGCCATACTTCGACTTGCTGCCTCCACAGCATAACATACTATCCTCAGCTTGTCTCAATGCATTATGGATGTTGAGTTGAATTGTCTTTTATCTGATCAGACCTCAAAATTCTCCTGCCATCACTCATCCCTATAATTATCAAATTGTCGAGACTATTTGGTTCTCTCTTAGCGAGTGGTGGTGATTTTTCCTTGGACTTATTGGTTCTTTTTGCTGCCCACGGATGTATTCGCAAAATTCTGCTACAACTTCACATCTCGAATGACTCTTTCTTTTTCCGTTCCGCTGCACGAAGTGACCCGTACTCTGATCCGTACAAAAATATGGAAAATACCAAAAGTTCTAAAAGACAAACAATTAGTTTATGTATGGAATACTTATGAGCACTTTGTGGGCCTATTTACAACTAACAAAACCGAAGTTCAAACTATGATATGTTTTATCTTGTGAGCTATACGAGAGTTTTGGAAAACGTGGTGACAACCCCGTGCCATGTGTGATGTGAAGACATTGCTCACTGAAAATATCTTTTGATAGAGGTTATTATACCCGCGCAATCAGTCAACCTCTGCCTAGAGGGATTGCCATGCTCATGTATTAAAGCTTTAGCCAAATAGGCAGGCACTATCAGGGCAGTAACACTCTCCGAAACCCGGCGTAAGGTAATGCAATAGGTTCGCCTTATTGTAGTCGCGTTTCATGCGGTGACCAAGATTCCTGGAGCATATCCGTCATCCCCGTCATTTGGAAGGGTAGGCTAAATTAACCTCTAAGAATGTCTGTACAACAAGGCTGCGGACGTATGTTATCCCTTATAAGCGACCAGATAACCATACTAAGGAATTATATTTTAATGCAAAAAAATGCAAAACTATAATTTATTAAATACGAATAAATGAGTCGATATAGAAGGCGTATGAATCACGTCATAAATCATCATCAAACATATAATTTTAATTCTTAAAAGTCAATGACGTAAGCGTCATTTTTAAGTACGAGTTTAATACGATTGTGAGTTACTGTTAGGGGAAGGGATAAAAATATATTTCAATTGCTATTTTTAATTCCTAAATTAAAATCTTAAGGTCCGTCGTTACCGCGTTGAGATCTACGTATCTGAATCAAGTAAGAACGAATGGGTCCTCAAGTACAAAGGATCGCCAGGATGCATGACTCAACTAGAGGAGGTGTTAGGTGAAGGATTCACTAATGAAAATGGTTGCTTAATTGCGATCAATATTAAGACTGATGCTATCACTAAGGTAATTAAAAAAAAAATATTTTTATAATTTTATATACATAAAGATGCGAAGAAGCTTCCTGAAGTCGTAGGTTCAGTCCCCTGCTGTGCACCAATGGACTTTCTGTCTATGTGTGCATTAGCCATTCCCTTGAACGGTGAAGGAAAACATTGTGAAGAAACCGGTGCTTTAAAAAAAGCTTGTATTTTTATATATAACGTGTCATATAATTGTATGTTAAACGTATATATCATTAGTACGGAGTTTAATGACAATGGTGGACAGTTTATCCTTCCACCACATTATTGTAAACTTCTTTTGTTTTTAAATCATGTATACAATAATAAATAATAAAATGTATTTGTACAAGAAATTGAGTTAACGTATTTTAGTATCTAAACTTGACCATGATAACTGATATGGGCTCGGATTCTTGACCCGATGGCATTTAATTTACTAGAAGCAAAGATAACCCGAGTATAAACAAAAACACTCTTTCCAAGAATATTTTACTTTAAGGATATTTTTTTTTAACTATTTATATATTTTCTATATTATGCCTAGCAGTGGGTCATTAACCTGTTCATTTATGGGTCCCAGTTTTTTTAATAAGTTCTAAATATATGTCACTCTACTATTTAAGACCTTCAATCGTTTCCAGGGTCGCCTCATAGGAGTGGCGTGCGTATCAGGTAATGACTACCAAATGTCCGTCTCGGAGTTCACCGATGACGATTTGCTGACACAATTGGAAACTGTTACCGTGCAGATGGCGCCCACGGAATGTATTATACCGCAAGCGGAAAACGCTGATGTGAGTTTAACTTTGTATTGAAATCACTTACTATAATATGTGCCTCAATTATGATGCTGAAATGACAAAGGCTTTAATGTGACCGTTGTCTATGAGTACTACACATTTAATTTTTTTTTGAAGTGAAACATCTTTAGGCGCATGAGGGTAATTTTTTTACGGATAAAACGTCTTTTATAAATTATAATTTATAAAAAAGTTTCACTTTTTATATGTATACTTTCGTACGCTCGCACTTTTTTTTAGATATAAGTCCTGACCAAGATTGCTGTAATTCAATCTAGTAATTCCCATATGTATTCGATAAAAAAAATATATATATTTTATGTATCCCGTTCTATATGGTTTTTTTGTAAAATATTGTGTTTTTTGAAAATGAATTAATAAATGTCGCTCTAAGAAAAACATATTTTAATTGTAATGGGTACAAACTCGACTTTTTCATAAAGTAAGCCGTGTTATTTAGGTCGCAAATTATTAATTCATTTTCATACAGTAGACTTACATGCAGGCATACATATCATTGGTCACTTATCTTGAGATATGTCAGTATAATATCTGTCTCAACGATTTTTATAATTGCATATATTTACAGTACAAAGCGCTGAATACAGTAATGGAACGAGCCAATATAACAGTGACAAGGTTGAAAAAAATCGATTTTTCAACTGAAGGTCTGATACAGGATCTAAATCGTCTTCTAAAGTTCAAGGATTCTCAAGTACAAGATGCTAATGCCTTTCCCGAAACAAGAATGGCATCTGCCATGTTGAGCTTAGCCGCAGCTATAAGATATGCTTCGCTCGTTAACGATGCTACTAATTTTGGAAGGTGAGTTATTTAACATCCCCGCAATTTCAAGCGTTTAAAAAAACAACGTTTAGTTTAAATATACTTGTTATTATTAATATTTTTGGATAAAATTAATATCAGATTTTAAAAGATACATTCTGAACTTTTAGAACATTTATAAGACGAATATATATATATTAATTTAGGTAGATAGGGTTAATTTTGAAAAAAGGTAATTTTTTCCCCTAACTCCCTGAACTAGAACTAAACTAATTAATTGGTTTATTTTATTTGGCACACTAATATAGGAATAATATTTTTCATGTCAAGTTTTATATTTTTTCTTCGTAATTGGCGTTTGAAATTACTCTTTGATAACAACAAAACCAGTATTATTAGTGTTTTAGCTCAGCTTTATCTAATAATCTTTTGCGTATAAAGGAAGTAACTATCAAATCATAATATCAACTAATTAATAATCATTGGCGCGTGCTTCTAGAAACATCTATTGATACGGTTATTACTCTGTTTGTGACCTAGATGCCTCGTGGGTTTTTTATTTGCACGAAACTGGGTTAATTTATAAATGGCAAGCGTTTTCCTCGTAATACAGTTTATGCACACTTTTGACAAATTAAACAAATCATCAGCATATATTTATTTGAAGGCTTTTTGTTGTGACATATAACACAACTTTAATGTATTAATTAACGCTATTAATGTAAGTTCGTTTCTAATTCCATTAATAATCAAATAAAATAATCCATTGTAAATGTTAATGTAAAAAGCTCATTATTATATGGTGTTGTTATGCTTCTGGAACCTAAGACTTCTTTCTTTCTGTACAATATTTTTCTCATCGTCCATAATATAGATCATTACTCTTCCCTTTTTTTAATTCTTTCATCCTTAAATTATTATCTTTATAAATAATAATCACGATATAAGTTTAAAAAAAACTGCTCTAAGCACTTTTGCATATTATGTCTACTTTGTATTATTAGCAGATGTGATATATTGTTTGTGATTTAACTATGTTTATTATTATCGCCTCAACTCAAATTAGTCACAATTATCTTCAAACTTGAATAATGGCATTCATCTCTCACTTCTTAGAAATAAAAATCTGTATTCAGAAATGTATTCTTTTTAATTATTTGTATAAACATTGATAATATCGTGATGCTTGCGTCGTTTACTCCTGTAGCGACATCTACGATCTGCAACTAGAATCAATATGATGTCATAAATCGCAATATGAAGTCTTTTCAAATTCTGATATCATACCACTTGACTTCAACCATCGTAGTTCACACTTCGTTATTTGTGCGCGATTTTTCCTATTTGGATACAACAGATCTGAAAATGGTTGTAGGAACATAAGTCCTTTTAAATCTTTTCTAGAGTACCGAGAATTTTTTATCCCGGCTTTTTCTCTCGGCCTACACCCTCTTGTCTTCATTGCCTACGAGTACAGATGCCTACAGATTAAAATTTAATGACGTGGAATAAGTATAATTCCTTGTGTATCTTTTAAAAAAATATGTTATTATAAACATATTTTTTAATTATTTTCTAGGTTATTTACTCTCTCAAACATCACACACTTTCAGACGAAGATAATACATATGACACGAGAACATACACAGCGCTCACCAAATCTATACAACTTCCTCCCAATCTTGTTACCCGCAATATTGCGGCACTCTAATCCCGATTGAACTTTTTGTATCGAAAAAGTCGCATGAGTCCAAGGAAATTGGAAATATATAAAAAGCTATTACAATAGCAAAGCTAAAAAATAGTGTATAATTAAGAATGGAGGGTAGCTATGCGATTTAGTGTGAGAATATGTATATATATACATACACACCATCACGTACACACACACACCATTACACAACACAACCAATTTAGGTTTAATTAATTAAATTTAATCAGTTAATTGTATTAAATACCTTGTTTGTTTGTTCCCTTTTTTAAATCTTTTTATTATAATGTATCATGTATTCCGTTTGTGGCTATGTTCTCGGTGTATTTGTTTGTTATTATATGTATTTTGTGTTAGCTGTAGGAGTACAATATAAATAAATAAATAAATAAATTTCAGATTTCACCTGAATTCAATAAAAGCAGAGTGCTTCCTGCATTTGGACGCGGCGGCGCTCAGCGCGTTGAATGTGTTACCGGAGCTTGGAGACTCCAATCATGCGCCTACGAGAAGTTTGTTTGGATTACTCGATAGATGTCGCACCCAACAAGGGAAACGGTGCGTATACGCTGATAAGTATACGAGCCCTCTGGCATTGAGAGTGCCCATGGGCGGCGGTATCACTTAGATGAGCCTCCTGCCCGTTTGCCCCCGGTTCTATAAAAAAAAAAAAGTGTCGCTATTAGTTTAGTTTTAAATTAATGTTGAATTATTTTCAGGCTATTAGCCCAATGGCTCCGTCAGCCTCTCAGAGATATAAACCTTATTAATGAGCGGTTAGATATTGTAGAATTGTTAGTTGAGAACTCACAGTTGAGACTACAGTTGCATGAAGATCATTTGCGAAGGATTCCGGATTTGCAGGCCTTAGCCAGGAAACTTACAAGGAAAAAGGCAAATTTACATGACTGTTATAGGATATATCAGGTATATGTTTGTCTTTGCATCTCGATTTGGTAAAAATAAGTATATATATAGTACAGGCGAGAAAATCTGATAAAGCATGTTCAGGATAAATACGTGTTTTACGTAAACAGTGTATACTCTATATAACGACACTCAAGGGACGCGAAGGCGTTTTTTGTTGTTATAAAGAGTTGTCCTTAAATGATAAACAACATTCACAAATTGTTCAAAATGATTTTACAGATTGATAATGGTTAATGATTATTAAATAAGTTTTATTAAATAGCATTTTTTTTAATTACAGGCAATTCAAAGACTGCCGAATTTACTCCAATGTTTGTCAGAATCCAACAGTCCAACTGTTCATTCTTCACTGGCCGAACCGATTGCCGAGTTGAATGACGATTTAGAAAAGTTCCAGCAGATGATAGAGGCTACTGTCGACATGGATGCTGCGGACAGAGGTGAGGTATATTAGCTGAACTTAAATACGTCAGTGATTTTCTCGTTAATTTTGAATATTATTTGACCATGGGCTCAAGATAACAATCTTTGACAATCGTCACTCATTAAAGCTAAACGAATTGGCATGGATACGTCTCACGCTTTGTCACGTGACCATTTTCATATATTCTAAAGCAGATGAACTGCAATTTATTAAGCCCCACTCCCCTCTCCTTGGGTAATGTGTAAGGTAAAAGCTAAGAATATCAAAGAAACCCCCCCTAAAGTCTTTACATAATACATACTTAGCGGTGACGATTTTTTTTTCATAACATGCATGGTACAATGTCCACAATTCTGGAATTGATTGCCGGTGGAATTCTATTCCTGTGAAACCTATATGTTAAATAGAATTTTTAAAAACTAAGAACTGTAAAGTGTGGATATGGTAAATGTTACTTGAAGGAGATTTTAGTTTTAAAAAGTATTATGTGTTCAATGGTGTTAAAATTTAGTTAGCCTGATATTTTTTATTGCTCTATTATTCTTTTATTGTAATTGTTAACATGCTATTTTTTCTTAAATGTCTTCTGTATAGGGTGTCCAGACCAAGGTATTGTACCTAAACAGCTAAACATTAGTATATAGACTATCTGTAGAAATGCTTAACATTCATAGTTTTTATTTTGTAACTAGTTTAAGCAAAACGGAAACAGGCGAATTTGGAACATTGAGCCTTTTTCATGTGTTTTGACATGCATACATATTTAACTCTTTTTAGTAATACAGAATTTATTGTATTCATCTCTGGCATTTGTTTTACAGGCGATTTCCTAGTAAAGCCATCCTTTGACGAGCAACTTCAATTACTTCATGAGCAGTTGGAGAATATTCAGTTGTCCGCCGAAAAAGAATTGAAGAAGGCTGCCAGAGACCTAGAAATGGACGCCAAAAAGACTATTAAACTTGAAAATAATCCACAAAATGGGTTTTACTTTAGGTAAGTCTTAACATCTTGCTGACATATTTGTGTCAGTGAAAGGTAGTGTAATAGTAGATGATGAGTGTGAGAGTATAAATAAATTTTGTACCGAAAATTCTTTAGGAACTGTAATCGACAATTTGAACTGTCGCACTTAGAATTTTTTTGAGTAGGAAAGAACAATGAAATTCTACTTCAATAATACAGTGTTATGATCAAATAAATCACTTTGTATCACAAAAAGCTGCTGTTTTCACCGAAAATACGGTAAAAGGGTATATAAAATCAGTAGAGTATTGATGATAGAAATCTGTTTAATAACATGTTAAGTAAAGGTAATTTTTAAAAGGTAGTAAAGATAATTTTACAGACACAAACAGTGTCTGTAAAATTATCTTTACTTATTGATGAAAACAGACAAAACAGCGTTCTAGTGGAATTTTTATTTTTAGTAGGCAAATTGTAGATAAACCAAATTTATCCTAGTTGAAGAAATTATCACGAAAACTGCGAATAACTAGAACTCTTTCGAAATCTGGGTTTCACTCATTAAAGTATTGATGGCTCCTGACAAAGTGCTTTAGTCAAAGGACACGTTGTTTGGCCTGGTCTATGGTCAATCCTCTTACAGTATGGGAAAGTTTCTATAGAAATTGTGCTGCTGTTACATGTCAGATGAAAGAAAATAATTTCCTATCGTATGCTCTGTGAAAGGCTATTAACGACTATTTTTTTTAAAGGGTAACACTAAAAGAGGAACAAGCTTTACGTGGAAACAAAAAATACACTATAATAGACGCTGTCAAGGGTGGAGTAAGATTCAAAACTAACGCATTAGATGACATAACAGAAGACTATGTACAAAGTAAAATGAACTATGAAAAGGAACAGGATAAAATGGTAGCAGAGATTATTGGTATCGCTGGTATGTTTGATGTGACTTGATTTGATTGAAAATATAACAAAATATTTATTTTGTTATATAATTGTATGTAAAAATTTGTAAAACGCACCTTGAAGCTAACAATTCTTCAAACTCTAACTAATTATGTAACAATCTTGCTCATTAATCTGATAACCATGACCACTAGTCATGGTTATGAGATTAACATGACACAATAGGTCGTTTAAGAAAAGCGCATAGGCCTGCATCGCACTCGTAAGCTTTGTGTCGCTTAATATCAGGTGCTTCGTTTGCCCCCGTTTTATATAAAAAAGTATAGGGTGAATAATCCTCCAATGTCTCGTAAATTACCTTCTTAATCATCTCTTTCAGCTGGTTATTCGGAATGTCTCTTCAGTCTCTCTCATATTTTATCAAAACTGGATGTGCTTGTCTCTTTCGCTGTTGCGGCTTCAACTGCCCCATATCCATACACTAGACCAACCATTACGGAAAGCTTGGATGAGTTCGTCCTACGAGATGTGAGACATCCATGTCTTGAAGTGCAAGAAGGCGTCTCTTTCATACCGAATGATGTTGTTTTTAAACGAGGTACATACTATATATTAGGCCAAATAATGTTAATAATTAATAGGATGTTCATTGAAATCCGGATCGAAGGACCAAATAAGATGTATCTTATGACAAGCATATAAATTTTTACTACTTAAAAAGTTATTTTACATTTGGTCAATTACTAAGCAAAATTGAGCACATTAAATTAATAATAAAAATTAGCATATTTTAAACAAGAGTTGAGAAGCATAGAATTTTTTTTCAAAATCCAATTTGTTGCGTTCTAGTGCTTCTGGCATAAAAAAATTGGGTTATGATTTCTAATTCAATCATTTTTCTTTGCAACATTTGAAAATGCATTTTTTACGATATAATATATTGGCTATCCATACTAAATATATTTATTTTAATAAATAAGATTGAAATAATTCTTAAAATTCTGTTTCCTTGATTCCAGGTTCGTGTTTAATGCACATAGTGACAGGCGCCAATATGGGCGGCAAGTCCACGTGGATGCGGTCCTGTGGCATTGTGGCGCTACTTGCACACGCGGGCTGTTTGGTCCCGGCCTCTAGTGCTACGGTGCCGAAACTTAGGGCCCTTTGTGCGAGAGTGGGAGCGGCTGATAGAGAGGAAAAGGGACAGAGCACTTTTATGTTGGAGATGATCGAGTCGGCTGCTATTTTAAGGGTGAGGTTATTTTCATTTTCAAATACCTTTAACGTTAAAGTATCTATAGCCCAGTCATATTAGGGGTTTCACCTCGGAATGAAAGATAATAAGCTGCAAATTGGTATGAACCTTTGTTTTGTCATTCTAAATGTTGTCTCAAAAGTCACAATCGTTATCGTGTCCGCGTCTCAAGATATTCAAGGTCAAAGGTCACAAAAATCGGTTTTTCGCGAATATCTGGCTTCCTATCGGTTAAATGAGATTTGCATTTATTATAAAAGTTGTAGGCTATAAAATTCCCTACAACTTTTGTTTAAACTTTTTTTTCATACGACCAACCGTTTTGAAGGTAGAGCGCGAAGTGCACATCGTACAGTCATATACGGCCTAATGCAAGGTCAAGCGTGAGTTATGGTTATCAGTACGTTATAAAGTCAATTATTTACAATAATTATAATTATTAAACAATGCCTATTATTTATGTTCTAACTATTAATTATTTATATTTAATTAAAGTAAGTAACTTGATTATTTATATATAATTATTCATATTTAACTATTTAAGTATAAAATATTATTAATTCTGGATTATATATTTTAGTTTTATTTTAAGTTAAAATGATAGTAAGAGTATATATTTTACACATATTTTTATTTATTATTAAATACGGCATAATATACATTTATCAAAATGTGAGTTCAAATATCAAAAGTATCTTTGTTGATTTTAATATTAATGAAATTGGAAATGGAAGCTAATTATCTTCTTCTTCTTCGTCTTCTTCTTCTTCTTGTCGCTCAAAAATGTTCGATTCATTGTCATCATCCTCATTATCTGTCATGTTCATCTCCAAACCTTCCAGAATATCGGGATCATATGTATTTTCTTCATCGGGATTACTTGGATACAGTGAAGCGTTGAGGCAAGCTTGTCCGTTGCACTGGCCGCAAGCTAAAGAACATTGTAGCCCTGATTTTCTGCATCCACAGCGGGAACCACAACCATTTTTGCAATTGCAAAATATTACGTTTAGTAGTTCGGCTGGTGCTGGAGGTAATAACGTTCGTATGGGCTCCAGGATTTCATTTTCAAGCATCCAGCCCCATTCTTGAGGTTCTAAGTCCTTCCCTAACCACGTTTGAATCTGGTAGTAGACACGTTTTATGTGTTGATGAGCTGCTGCACTTGTTGGTGGAAGTGTTGACAGTTGTACAGGTTTATGTCTGTACGATGTGCACTTCGCGCTCTACCTTCAAAACGGTTGGTCGTATGAAAAAAAAGTTTAAACAAAAGTTGTAGGGAATTTTATAGCCTACAACTTTTATAATAAATGCAAATCTCATTTAACCGATAGGAAGCCAGATATTCGCGAAAAACCGATTTTTGTGACCTTTGACCTTGAATATCTTGAGACGCGGACACGATAACGATTGTGACTTTTGAGACAACATTCAGAATGACAAAACAAAGGTTCATACCAATTTGCAGCTTATTATCTTTCATTCCGAGGTTGACCCCTTTTCTTACCTAATATGACTGGGCTACTATGTACACTTAGACGTTTTTGGAAGGGAAATTCATAATTTGATCCAACGTCACATTTTTTTATATTTTGTTTTGTAATATAAAAAACGTTTGCACTAGTAAATTTTGTATTAGTATTCAAAGAAAAAATTTTTTTTCAATTATTTTTTTTTTTCAATTATTATTCTTTTTCTATTAAATGTTCCTTTGTCAAATCATTTATTCTTCACATTTTCAATGAGTTAATTTTCGTTACAAAAAGAACGGGTTGGGTTTACAATTCAATACCTTGAATTTGATTAAATTGAGTATGTACGAGTCTAAGCGTCCAAAAAACGAATTATTATCTAGTTTGGTTAGGTTAGGTTAGTATATTTATTACAAAGTATTGATTTGTAAACCTTAACCAAAAGAACAGTTATAAAATGCTGCTTTATTGAAATTATGCTCATTAAGCTGTCACATGACGAATTGGGCTGCAAGTAACATACAAAAAGTTAGGAGGTTTGCTGATCACCTAGAAAATATATTTCAAATCGATGAAGAAGATTCACTTGACTTCGAAGAAACATCGTTAGAAGAGTTAAACATCCGTCTAGTCACACCGAAAGAAGTTATAAGAGAAATTAAATGTTTAACTAAGAAAAAGGCGCCAGGTTTTGATTTAATTACGGGTGAGGTACTACAGCATCTCCCCCGTAAAGCCGTAGTTAAAATGACAACCTTAATTAATGCCACATTTCGACTTCAATATGTTCCCAGTATGTGGAAAGTTGCGGAAGTTATAATGATTCCCAAGCCAGGAAAACCACCACACGAAGTAACATCTTACCGGCCAATCTCACTGTTACCTGTTATAGCAAAACTATTTGAGAAACTCTTTCTCAAACGTCTTAACCCCATTATTGCCAAAAAGCAGCTCATACCGGATTACCAATTCGGTTTCAGAGATAAACATTCTACCATAGAGCAGGTCCATAGAATTACAAATAATATTGAAATAGCACTAGAAGAACAAAAAGTCTGCTCCACGGTCTTTCTAGATGTAGCTCAGGCTTTTGACAAAGTGTGGCACCGAGGACTTGTTTACAAATTGAAGAAACTACTGCCTCGTCAATTTTCAAATATCCTCGAGTCATATTTAACACAAAGAACGTTTAGGGTACGACAAGAAGATGATTATTCAGAACTGAAACAAATAAAAGCTGGGGTGCCGCAAGGGAGTGTATTAGGTCCGGTCCTGTACCTCTTATACACGTGCGATATCCCTGAACTAGAAGATAACATAATCGCGACCTTTGCCGATGATACTGCTATCATGTCTACGGCAGCTACTGAAAAGGAAGCGGTAGCAAAACTACAAAGAGCTATAAATATTGTTGGCTTGTGGACCAAGAAGTGGCGGATAAGACTAAATCAGTCGAAATCAGTTCACATTAACTTTTCCAACAAGACATCAAATTACCTGCCAGTATACATTGATAACGACAAAGTTCCGTTCGAAAATTCAGCTAAGTACCTAGGTATGACGCTGGACACTAAACTACGATGGAAGGTCCATGTTAGAAAGAAGCGCGAAGAGTTGGATCTCCGTTACACTAAATTGTACTGGTTGCTCGGAAGGCATTCCACCTTATCAGTACAAAATAAATTATTGATATACAAACAAGTCCTGACACCTGTATGGACTTATGGTTGCCAGCTGTGGGGCTGCACCAGTAATAGTAACATCCAAGTGATCCAACGTTTCCAAAACAAAGTGCTCAGGGGAATAGTCAATGCTCCCTGGTACATTCGCAATTACGACCTCCACCGGGACCTTAATGTTGAGGACGTCGCTACAGTAATAAAAAAGACTGCTGGAGCACACGAACATAGGCTCCACCATCACGTGAATGTCGAGGCTATCCAACTCCTTGACACCACGGGCTTAGTGAGAAGACTGAAAAGGACAAAACCATTTGAACTAGTGATTTAGTGATAATGTACGTAAATATCAAGTGCTAAAGAGTGTCTGCAAAATAGAACACAAGAACAGAGTGTCTTCTTCCCTTTAATAGAGACTGTAAGTAGTGTTATTGGACACTCACTTATATAATAATCCTTTTTAGTAAATTAGGTTAGACTTAAATTACTTATTAGTCTTAAGTTAGGCTAGATCGTAATGTTCCATGATGTCTCAGTGAAGACACATGTATATAGAAAAAAAAAAAAAAAAAATTAAGCTGTCACATTTTACTTAAGCCTAAACAGTTATTATACTTGAAAATTAATTTTTAAGTAAGAAATTACAATAGGTATCTGATTTTCATTTTCTTGTATATAGTTCTAATAAATTAATTTAAACCGACATACAATAAAAGGTTAATAATATTTTACAGACGGCAACTCCGGACTCACTAGTACTAGTAGATGAACTTGGGCGTGGCACATCGACTTACGAGGGATGCGGCATCGCCTGGGCTATTGCTGAGTAAGGGAAAATTTTAAATCTTCCACAGTCTGTTTCACAAGGCGATTCTGTGGAATCGACTACCGTCGGGGGTTTTCCTTGAATTCGAATTTTGAATAGTCCTCGAGTTGGACTATTCAAAATTCGAGCGTACTCCTCCCTTAAAGGCTGGCAACGCATCCGACAAAAATGGGTGTCTACGGGCTATGATGATGATGACTGCTCTTTTTTGGCGTCCCGCAGGCTCGTTTGCCCCCCTATTATATAAATAAAATAAATAATGATTAACGCATATACGTTAATAATTTTAGTAAAACGCCGGCAGTGTGAGTGAAAAAATGTTTCAATTTTTTATCACTCATATCAGGTGAGTCTTTACCCCGTTTTATTGCAAAAATTATAAGCCAATTTAAATAAATATTCATATTGGTAATAAATATTCATAATAAATAAGATTGTACACATGAACGAAAAAAATGCTTCTAATTTTAGATTTATAGCCAGTTCTCAAATCAAGGTCGTAGAACGGAAGAGAAGAACTGGCAATAAACCCTCCGCCACTCTTTTAATAGACAATTTTTTTAAAACAACGTTTGTAAGGAACTGCAAACATTACACCATATTCCACATGACATCTATAATAAGTATTGGTCTATGGTTTCTAATACAAAATCTAGCCATAATGTGTCTGGATAGACTAAAGAGATCTCACCTAGAACGTTTATAGACGCTTAAAAATAAAACCTCTAACGGATATAAATACATATTTATTGCATTATTTACATAATTCGACTGCGACTCTATTGCCAACGAAGTTTTCGATAATAATTTTTTTTAAAGTTGTATTAAGCCGTTATTTTGTGATTTAATATGCTTTTTGCGATAACAATAACAATTAAAGTCAATTGACAATTCGAGTTGTTGCTATTAAAAAAAATCATTTTTTTTTTTAATTTTATTGTAACAGATTTTCTAAGGGTGGTTTAAACCGGGGCTTTATCATCACCACCTGCTGATGATGGAGCGTAATGCATTTCCAAGGGCCAGCTATACTCATGTTAACTTTTAATTATATTTCCATACATTTCCCTTGGATGTTTTGTATTGTATTTAAATGTACACGTAAAGGAAAGCTTACACTATTTTCAGGAAACTAGCGACAGAAAGCAAATGTTTCTGCCTCTTCGCGACACATTATCACGAGTTGACTCGATTGCCGAGTCTCCATCCGAATGTAATTGTGAATTCACATGCAGAAGCCTCCGTGGTGGACTCCCAATTGCTACTTCTGCATAAAATCGTCCCTGGACCTGCAACGCATTCTCTAGGATTGCATGTCGCCAAATTGGCCGATTTACCGGAATCCATTATTGAGGTTTGTTTTTTTGGAGGCTAAAGTATAAAACATTTTTTTTTTTAATTTTGTGTTTGTTAAGTTTTTTCCTTTGGTATGTAATTGATGTGTATGTGTGTTAAATTTGTGATGTCATATTTTCTTGTATTTTTTTGGCATACACATTGTGTTAGAATTTGTATACCAAAAATACAAGAAATATATCTTACCGTAAAATAAATTTCAAATTTTTAAATGTTTTTTTTAATATTATAAAATTTTGTATAGGAATGCCAATATATATTATACTTTCAATTAAAACCGAATTTGTGTTTTGTAATTAAAAAAAGCAATTGAAGTCTGCATTAGTATATTCCAAAATGTAACTTCATATTTGTGTCTATGGAATAAAAAAAGTTTTTATGATTCCTCTACTATACTTTACAAAAGTATGAATTAATAATATCCGTATTTATTTACAGTATGCAGAAGCCAAACAGGCCCAACTCGAAACAAATTTATTTGAAATCGAGGCTTCGGTTAAAACTCAAGACACTTTGGAGGGACAGCAGTTAATCGAAGAATTTCTACGAAAATGCAAGAAAATACAAGAAACTGTCAAATCTGACGCAGACATGATGTTGGAAATTAATAAGATGAAAGAAGATTTACTTCGTTCTGACAGCAAATACATAAAATCTTTACTTGCTGCGTAAATATTAGAAATAAAATGATTTGATATTTGTTTTTGTTTTTTTTTTAATCTTAACCGTTACAAAATTATCTCTTCTTTCGAACATAAATCTTTTTGACGGAAGTTTGTCTCTATAAAATCGTATGTTATAAAATAAAAAAGAGTGTGTGTACATATTTATATACACGCGTTAGTTGTTATACTTCTTTGATGTAAGGAAAAAAAATTGACTAATACGCAGTCGTGATAGTAATAAGTAAATATTAAAATTAATTAAAAAGATTTTATTTAAATATATAAATTATTAGTAAATACTATCACCGTCGTATATGAAATTGATTTAAAAACAATAAAATAATATTTATTTATTCACAGTGTTTAATTGTACTGTTACGAAACACTTTTAAATTTCTATAAAAATACCAGAATATACAACTTGAACATAGTTATCGATTTCCATGCCACCTAGACCTAACTTACGATGTCCAATTTAGGTGTGCCCGCGCATCGTAAAAATTCACTCATCATTTTTCTCTATCGCACCAAAAGAAGTATAACTTACAAAACAATGCACTTTAAAAACTTAAATATTAAGGTATATTTTATTATTCCTTGTCTTTCGGCTATCTTATCAATTATTATTAATTCTCGTAATAAAATATTCATAGTTATATACAGTGTGAACTCTATAAAATGACACCCGCGAGACTGTACATATTTTGACGTTACAAAGATTTGTCGTTAAATGGAAAAAAGAAAATTCTGTCTTAAAAAAAGAAAATGAGTACAGGCTAGTCTCAGTAATTACATAAAGCAAAATTCTTATTTGAACGCATTGCATATAGTCTGTTATTTTCGCCTGACGTCTTTTGCCGCACAAGAAATAATGTTGTATTTTTTATTCATAACTTGCTATTCAATATTAAGGCATCTTCGTGATAAATCACGCTCAAGCAATCACAATTTGTAAACTAAAGAACGGATTTCTTAGAAAGTTCGGTACGTATGATGTCGATAGTCGAGTTTATTACGGATTTGGACAATAAAGGGACCATAACGAACACTGCTCCGCAGTTTTTAGTAATTTCGGTCACTTAAAAAGTACATTTTATTATTTAACTGTTGTTATTGTTTTAGCTAAGCATTTAACAATTTCCGAGTAAACTGGACTGGAAGTTATCGTTCGAAAGCCGCCAGCAACCTTTATTTAATAATTTAAGTGTACTGCATTTGTTGTATAGAAGTTTTTTTTTTTTTTTATAGAACAGGGGGCAAACGGGCAGGAGGCTCACCTGATGTTAAGTGATACCGCCGCCCATGGACACCCTCAATGCCAGAGGGCTCGCGAGTGCGTTGCCGGCCTTTTAAGAATTGGTACGCTCTTTTCTTGAAGGACCCTAAGTCGAATTGGTTCGGAAATACTTCAGTTGGCAGCTGGTTCCACAGAGTGGTGGTGCGCGGCAAAAACTGCCTGGAAAAACGCGCAGTTGTGGAACGGCGGACGTCGAGGTGATACGGGTGGAATTTCGTATTCTGCCTCGACGTCCGATGATGAAACATCTATAAAATAAATAAACTCATAATATGCGTATTTCATTTTAATAATAAAATATGTTAGGGACATCACTAATATATGCTTAAAAGCAGCTGCTTATTTAATTTAACACAAATGAAATAAAATTGTTAAATTAACTATTAACAGTTTGTGATGAATTTATCAAGAAAGATAGAAGAATATTTAAATGTTACAAGGAACACTTTCATACCCAGTTCATAAATTCACTTTGTGTACGTATTGTACAAAATATTTTTATGAATAACTATGATCTGGCTAATTTCGTTCCACTTTACAGTCTAATAATATTTGTTGTTGTCGTTGTTACTTTGGTTACACTTATTTTAGGATTTAATTAAGCTAATAACATAAACAATTATTGCTTGCCATTGCCAAAGAAGAATGGAAGCTATACACATAAGGCCTCTTCTCTCTAGCGCTAATATTGCGGCTTACTTCGATCAAGATCTAAGCCTGGTTATGCATCTCCTCATTCCAAATTTCTTTTACTGACACACATTTTATGTAATATGATGCGTAGTTCTGTCAACAGATGGCACCACATGCTGTTTGCTGTCGTGAAATTAATTTATTGTTATTCGATATTTTATTACTTATTCTAGTATTCGGAGCGGAGAAGAATCCATCAAAGAAGAGCACAAGATAACTAACATCGGTCCAGCCGATCTAGAGTCATTACTGGTGTAACTAACACGACTTTCTAAATATATATGTATTTAAATGGCGTTTACATTTGATTTACAGAGAATATACTAATTTTCTGGGTAAAATGGTAGGTTTAGCACTCAATATCTTTGGTCTCTCTCATCACCAGTGTTTAGCTAGAAATTGCAGGCAATATTACTCTTTTTAGGAAAACGCTTAAAATAGTATAAATCAAACAACATATCTTTTAACATTTTGTTTATTATAACATCAACAGGGCGAAATAATAATTACCTATGACAAAAACAAATTGAATCTGACTTTTATAAATTCTCTCATTAATAATAATTATTTTCAGTGATATAGTAATTCTAAATTGCATGTCTATAACTAAAAATCAGTATGAAGTTCTATTATTTGCGTGAAAAGTTATATATTATGATATGGCTTGTTACATTTTATTGTTTTAAAAATTCTCAGTATCGATTCCGTATTTGTTGACTTCGTGGAACTTAAATGCAGAGTAAAATATTTTTCAGTACTCTGTGGTGCAATCTGGCGACAAAAAATAATTTATTTGCACTTTATGATTTAGTGACCATTCTAAAAAATTCCCGCTTATCATTATGTCTACCTAATATTCCAATTTTTACTTTATTGTCAAATGAAAATTATTTACATTATCATTCAATGTCATCAAAATACAATTACTGAATTTTAAATTTCTAATCTGAAATATTATATTATAAATTAATAGATAATTAAAACATCAAAATTATACATGTTTAGCTGAATCCAATACAGTACACAATGTCAGATGTATTGTATTTTCAGAAGAAGGTAGATGAAATAGATAATAGAATAAAGTATATAGTTAATGACATGTATAGCTAATGTATGGTTCCAAAGTGTAAATTGTCAACATTGCATACTGCACGGGTCACACAACTACGTTACATTCTCTATTTTCCGGTGGGACAAAATGATAAGCTATAAAATATTTACAATAGATTATTTAAATACGACATTATAATTTTTAAACAATAAATAATTTAAAATCATTTTAACATCTACATTTACGTGAATCGCGTCTTATTCGAAATCCTCTCGGCGCGCCGAGAATTGTCCAACAACTCTCGGCGTGACGAGAGCTGCCCCACCGCTTTGAATCATTAAAACAAACAATTAAACGGTAAAATCACAGTTTGAAGCGGTCATAGAGCGTGGTTTCGCGCACGCACAGACCCCGCGGATCTGACTAGCATCGAGTCCAGTCTACAACTCGCCTCACGAAAAGTACAGGCGCACTGCATTCGTAAACGTCCTTCGGCACATCGGGCATTTATCTGTGGACAGGGCACATTTGGCACAGGCCACCACGTGGCCACAGGGCACGAAACACACGTTTCTTTCTTCGGCGAAACAAATTTTACATAATTTCGTGTCCTCCACAGGGGTATCTTCGTTCTCAGGCGCGGTGTTTGTGTTTGTGTTAGTGTTTGTAGTCGCGGGTGGAGCGGGGTCTCCGCTTGACGTATCTTTCTCCTTCTTAGGCGCCTCGGCGATAGCCGCTTCGGCTAAGACTTTCTGTACGTAGTCGCGACCTTTCACTAACTGGACGTAAGCGCATCGGTCAAACCAACGGGCGTGTTGCTCCCATGGGACGTCGTCATTTTCCCAGTCCTTCAGGCCCCCATCACAGTAAAAGCATTTGGTTTTGTCGCCGTGACCCGTGTAGAAAAAGCCAGCTTCCGCCAGTTCTTCGGGCTTTTGGCGCATACTTCTAGGCCAGTCGGCAAAGGTGCGAAGACGAGCGGCCTCGGACGCGTATCTGGAGTGTACTGGGCCTGGCATACGCACAGGCGCCGCGGTTACTGGCGCTCTCACACCGCATTCGTCGCGACCGCCGCTGACAGTTGCATCGAGAGGGACGTTTCCAGCACCCATCTGACGTCTCAGAAAGGGACACTGCGGCGCCCAGCGACTATGATCCTGAGCTGGGTCATCTCCCTCGACCCATCTCATTATTTCCACCTTACAGAAGGCGCAACGCACTTCGTCGCCGTGACCGAGGTAATAAAATCCATTTCTAGCGAGAAGTTCCGGCGATATAAACGTTACTGGCCAATTATCGAATGTTTTGAGCCTCTCCTCCTCCCTGTGCATGTCTTCAGGATAGAAGCTCAGTGGATCCCGGTTGTCAGTTTTATCGGTGGAAGAAGTAGGCGAAACTGCCGTGGGTGATGTTGATGGTGAAGTTGAATTTGACTCGCATCCTGACGTCGGTAAGACTAGTTGGCCTACTAGTGGTCGTCTCTTGAACAACTGGCTCATCATCTGAGGCGTTATGGGCGAAGCAGTGTTGGCCACTGAAAAGAAGAAAAGATAAAATTACTATTTTTAATTCGCACAAATACAAAACTCGCAAAAGATAAATAACATTCTTTGAATTGTATTTAATTTCACCCAAATTTTAGGGTTATAAGGGTGACATAATAAATGTATTATCATACTTCTGAGTAAAGTTCATGTAAGAGGGTTTAATCCGAACTAATTTCATTCTTTGTTTTGACTTTTGCCCATGTCGTAAATAGCGAGATTCATTTCTCATGCCTAACATCTTGTTTACCAAGAATGCAGCTCTCATATTACCCGAGAGCGATAGACGAACTAAAGGCAAGTGTTCAAGTACAGTTTCACATAACAACAAGTTCGCGGCCCGCCTGGCTTCGTCATCGACATTCCATTCCCAGTCCCTCCCTTCCTCCCTACCCCAGACCTCTTGCACTCAGTGCGCATGCACTCGGCTCGTACAATCAATTTTTTAAGCTTAAATATAAAGGCCTACCGATACAAACGTTTGTGTCTAGCGACTAAGAATATAATAGTGTTTGTGTATGTTATGATTAATGAAGATGCAATGTATTAATATTATATACAATTTTCTATATAAAATATTAAGACGTCATTTATTGTTTTACAATCAATAATCACTCAGCTCACACACATATAGAAACACTATAGCGAGAACTTCGCTAAAAGCCAAATCAAACTGGAATATAGAATCTATCACGTCATAATGGCCGAACACAACCGATCGATAATTACCATTTCTGTGTTTGCTATCCACTAAAATAGGCATTTTGTAGTTAAATGAAACACTATTTTCACGTAACACTCAAATCACACATTTCTATAGATAACATTAAAGCTAACAGTAAAAAAAATATGTTTTTTTCGTAATACTCTGATGGAGGACAGATGGACTCGGGCATCGTACGTATTCTGGTATTCTGACTGCATTGGGTATATTGACTGCCCCTCTACGCATGCGTGCGTATACGAGGGGTTCTTTCTACGTGGGGTGCCATGTACAGTTACAGCTGTGTGGGGTCTGCTACAGTTTTCAAAATGTATACGATTTCAAGTTTCACATAACATCAAAGTTGCAGATTTTATATTCTATGTATTTGTGTGAAGTTTATTATGAAATTTATAGTTTATGACTGATTTATTATCTAAAGCCAAAAATCAAATTAAAGGCCCACAGAAATATACAATGAATATATTATACGCTTGGGTCGATGTAAAATTTTCTATTGAAACGAAACTTAAGCCAGGTTTCTTATATAAATCTCATATAAAATCACTAAGAAACAGCTGATAACGATAACCTACATGAATACATTAGTATCAAAGAAAATTACTTTATATCCCTGACCAACGTGAATTACCATATAATTAACTAAGGAATCGATCGTCACGTGCGGATTTTGACAGATGTTATGACCGCGGTATGGGACATAACTATTAATGTATAGTGCGTATGCACTCAGTCGCTACAAACAAGTGAGGTACGAAAGAAGGGCCGACGCGGGAGATGTAGTTCTCAATCAACGGAGCGTCTGGAGCGACGTTGCCGCACCGCCCCCGCCGACCGGATTTCATTCATATTTGAAACGCGGCGTTGCCGTCCTCAGCGGAAACCGCGACCACACAGCGTAAAAAACAGCCTTAGGAATGTGGCGGCTCCGCAGGGCGGGTCTAAGCGAGTACCGAATAAAAAGTGACGCTGTGGAATGCGGACAGTACTTAGTCGCAGACTGCAATACATCTCGGTTTTACTAAATGCGTAATGTTTAGGTAAAAAGTATATGTGGGCTTGCATTCCGTTATTACAAAGAGTACCTGTCGTTAGAAAATGAAATAAATGCATTTTAAGATTATGGTTATTGATTGATTTTGATAATTTTGATAACATTTAAATTTGCAGTATTGTGAACACTTGTAGCCTGTAGGAGGAAAAGCCTAGAAACTATATGTTATAACATATTACAAATACATATTTGTCATTACAAACACAATAAATTCAAAATTTATATTAAAATTAAGGTTTTAAAGTAGAATGCATAAGTGGAGTGCTGCTATATCAGGCGTTCTGTCAAGATACTTTCAGACAAAAAAAGACAAAGAACTCATGGGAAACAAAACAAAAGAATCAACTTCCAAGGTCCAAGGCTCATGCCGCAAATGAAATTCAGCATTGTGCCTTAAGAGAACGGCGAGAGGCGGCGCCGGCGTGTCCATAGGAGGGAGGGAGGGGCGGTGTTTTCATGCCTATGGGTGGTCGACGCTCAGCTTTCGAATTCCACTATGCCTATAGCGCCTACGCACTACCTACTACTTGAGAAAGTAGACACAAAGCACAAGCCCCTGGAGTCTAGACCTATATTTATCATACTGATTTCAACTTGAATGAGTCCTTAATGAATCGGATATGAATGGGTGGTTCGCTCCTATACAAACAATGTCATCATAAAGCTTTAAAAATAAACTAAACGATCGCGGCCCGGAAATGTGGATATGAACATCCGCCAGATGGGAAATGTTGATAACAAAGCTGAATGAATGAGTGAGTGGACGCAGAGATTTTTAAAGCTTCAAAAATTCGTTTTAGTGCGTTAACGAAAACATATTAAAAAATTATTCCCACCCAAGGAGTAAGTGACAACCCACGCATGTAAAATAAAATGTATTTCAGCGTTTGACTAATTAGTTAATAATACAATAATGTGATCTAAGCCTGTTATTTTTAATAGTTATGTTTGTTTTTAGGAGGTGCAGTTTTACGATATGAAACTGAAGTATCAATAATCTAATCTTAATATTCCTTTACAATACGATCCTTAACGAATCTACATAGATCTTGCTAGGAGTAATGCCGCTAGGCGCTAGCCGCCAACGACAAGGCGGTCCGTATAATGATACTCCCACGATAGCTGCGGGCTGACTGCATTCCACGATCAGTTTCCTAGGCTTGTTCCCACACAATTTACAAATACATTGTCCCTATTATAGGTCTATAATGCTGTATAGACTTTTTATTATATTTCCATTTTGCTTTACATAATATAGCAACGAGATTCTCAGAATACTTTATGGGTAATTTATAGTATACAAATTTTAGGTAATAATTATAAACTTTAATCGGTAAAGCTATGTCGCAGGGAAAAATTTAGATTTCTGTCAAATGAGACAATTTAATTTTACCCTTAAAATAATGCATGGTAAAAGTAATGTTATTTAAGGTCTAAGATATATTTTACATTATTGTTAGCTGTTTTATACAAAGAAGCTATGATTATGAGAAGGTCGACTACCTATAACAATGGCATGAAGACTTTAAACAAAATAATATATTGCTTAGAACACAGTTTACTGTTCGATGTTGTTAATTGATTATTGACTTTGTTTAATTAGAACAATAATAACTACTGTCACCTAAGTAATTAGTGGTGTTGAAAATGAAGTCATTTCAATTAACTTATTTACTTAATCATGCCCAAGTATAACTTACAATTATAATATGTTAATTTCAAAAAATTATATGGTCCTTGTTATAAAATTTAAAATAGGCTTTTTTATATATTACATTAAACAACCCAATGGATATGCGACCAAATAAAAAACTTATATCATAACAGTGGGGTTTTAATAAATAATATATGTTTTTAAGGAAATAGTGCTTATACTATATGGCTTAAGTCTCTTAAGCCTAGCTCAGTATAGCTAAAAATGGAAAACTTCAATATAAACACTTATTCATCACATTTCTGACTTGGTTTCGTAAATCAAATTGGCTGTTGCCAAAAAAACAACTTGTTATTATAGCATTGAGTGGTGAGGTCATACAAAGTTTGTGTAGCTTGAGGCTCACTAGGGTTTACTAACTCAACCATGAAAACCTATTATTCTATGGGCTTTTTCTCTATAATATTGGGTGGGGTTATTCACACATTATTTTTTAATTCTAAATATCTTTGATAAGCTATCAATAACTGATAATAGAACATAACACTTCCTAGAATTAACACTATATATAAATAGTCATTGATACTTGGAAAACATTATTGTTACAATCAAATAGATTGTATTGTATTGTGGATTGTATTGTTTACGGCTTCAGGATATTAGAAATGCTTTACTCAATTTTGATACAGATGGCGCTACAAGCATGTATCAAAATATCAACAAAATAAATAGGATGGAAATCATTCCCAATAACATTTGTTTACAGTGCAATGGTTGTTTATATCCATATAATATATGATATGTTTACTTTCACTTAATTTTATATTATATAAAATAATTTACCACATTCTGAATTACTATATATCATATGATATTTTTTTAAATATAATAACTCCTACGAGATATTTCAATTTGGTATAGATTTTAAAAAATTAAGCATTATGTGACATTGAATACCATAACTCATAAATAAAGGACAAAGCTGTGTCAACTTTCACAAGACAAACAGCTGTTATTGATCAACCACAACTAGATTTAAAATTAATTATTACCATTAACAGAACCTCTTACCTATGTATCGTGAACATCAGAGAATTATACTTTAAACATTAAATTTAAATAATGGTAATTAATGTACAGGGCTACACCATTATAAAATGTATCACTAGCATATTTAAAAAAATCAATGGGAAAAAACCACTTCATGATCAACAACATAATATATTCTTTTCTTGCGAATATTTCCTTAAATTATGTTTATAACAGGAAAGCTACTATTATGACGTTGCCCTCGTTCCAAATCATCAACATATTGACGCGAATAGGTTATGTAAGAAAAATATTCACCTCTCAAAGAATCCATTTGCAATCCAAGTAAATACACTAAATATTTAAAGCACATCAGAACCCAGTCCTACTTAGTCACTATGATCACTCTCACTTTAAATTTTGAATTCTTTAACCGATAAACAAACACTACAATTCTTGATCCACGAGTGCGAAACTCGCAACTATTTGACGTTAGTGTCTTCGAGTCAATCCGCAAACGGAGCGAGTGGCGCTCGGTATACTCCGATAAAATGTGCGTCACAGTCACGCTGACGTTCAAAAACTGTCCCTACTACACAACCAATCTCAAGCCTACAGAGTACAGTCTACACTCTACACCGTGCGCCAGTCACTGACTGCCAAGCCGTGCTCACTGCCGACTCCCGACTAGTCCCGACCGCGATGCGAACGGGCGTTCGACTTTGAGCGCCAAGTGGCTAGTTCGTAGGGCTGCCTCCTACGCTTTATGTGTATTCCCGTAAACTAAGCGAAAAGAAATTGTAATGCTTTAATTGAATTTAGCCTATAGCAATCCTTTAGTATGTGATAGATAAATAACAAAATTCAATGAAAAAATGTTTCTGGTGTTTTGTTTCTTTTCTAGGTGACAACCCTATATAATGAAAAGATATGAATTGCATTCTTCACATATAAATCAATATATATATATATATATATATATATATATATATATATTCAACACAATAATAATGACATTATTAACATGATGCACGTTATTTGCAAGAGGAAGGTTCTAAATTCCAAAAAAAAATTGTTTAAAATGTATTACCTAATTATTATTATATTTTCTACTAAACCAAGTGTATGTTTATTGTACGCCTTATATATGTTATGAAATAACAATTAATATGTAATTCACGTAGATTTTCGGTACCTAATATTTTTTTTATTTTAGAGGCGAAAACTTTTCCTTGTAAGATTTATTTTTATTTTTATTATTGACCAGTAATAGTAAACTCCCAACGTAAATGAAGGAGAAATTATGTTATTATTTCAAACGTTAATAATTGACATTTGGTTTTAAACTTACCCGCTGATGTGCTTGCAACGGCAGCTTCATTTCCATCGGTATCCAGCCCATGTTCCATTCGTCTGTCAATTGTGAAATCCAAATTAATTCCACTCACTTGAAATATTAATAAGTTTAATTCCAAAATATATTTATTTCTACAAATCCTTCTATATTGACAATTTAAAAATATAACGAAATAAATTGTCTATGCACTGAGATCACAGAAACC